>NC_051048.1:222500-330000 GCF_904848185.1 Acanthopagrus latus | reverse complement strand
CATCTTCAGTGACCTTTGCAACCTTCTCAAAAACACTAGAACCTCCTAAAGGCTGTAAAACCTCCTAAGAACACTCAGCGAACCGTCTTTCCATATCGTAGAACTCTGAGAAGTGTTGTGTGTGTGTGTGTGTGTGTGTGTGTGTGTGTGCATGTGTGTGCGCGTACGGTGAGTGCGGCAGGGTGTGTGTATCCGTCCAGGTGTGCGTGGCTCAGTTCGGTGCTGCGTCCGTGGGTCATGTGACCGGGGCTGGGGTCGATAGGCGGAGTCTCATCGTCTTGGTAACGATACTTCTGCAGAGACACAGATGACATCAGCTGTTAGCTTTAGCTGTTAGCCATAGCACCATAGACGATGCATGTCAACATTAGCATCTCTGAGGACCGCCTGCTCTGCTGATACCAGTGTGACCAGTAAATACTTGAGTGTTCTACAGACATGTGGACGTATGGAACCTTCGTTAGAACCTTCTCACTGATCAGCAGCTGCTGACACTACGCAATGTTGTTTGTATCGAGAACCTTCTCAAAATCCTTTGGACCCGCCTTTAGAACGTCTACAACCTCCTCATGGACCTCTTAGAACCTCCTCAGTGATCTCTAGAGCCCCCTCACTAATCTATACAACATCTTTGAGGATCTCAAGAATATTTGTAAGAACCTCTAAGACCTCCTTGAGAAGTTCTAGAACATCCTTTATTACCTCTAGGAAACTCAAGGAACGCTACAACATCAGAGACTGCCCAGTGGATTTAAAGGTTTTCTCTTCCTTATCAAACATTCTTGGGTCGAAGAGATGGAGCAGATACCTCAATATGAGTGTCCAATAATTAATCCATTAGTTATAAATCATTATTAAGAGTTTCAGGGTTCAAATGCTGGGAGAACAATAATGATGTATATCAGACATCATATATCAGAACAGAGGAACAAACAGACCACAACACTGTCCACTTACTGTTGGCCACCTGCTGAATAATTTCAATGTCACAGTTAAAGAGTTACGACTGATCTGATTGGTTATTAATCCATGACATCATATTCTCTCTCCCATCACACACACACCACACACATACATCAAGGTGACCTAAAGACTCATTTCAATTCAAACCTCCTCCACACGGGACAAGAAAGATGGAGCGAGTGAGGCAGAGATGGTGATGCGGTTACCATAGTAACAAGAAGGCCCTGAGAGGCTCTGTTGCCCGGCAACTGACATCACCAGATAGAGGAGGAGCCAGACAGACAGACAGACAGACAGACTCAATCTTTTTACAGACTCATTCTTCTTCGGTTGTTTATTTACAGGTTCGTCTCCCAGGTGATATACAAGTGACATCATCAGCGAGTAACCCGGACAGAAACAGTAGAACTCCCCAGCACCTGGAAACACCAGGAAACACCTGGAGGTCAGTCCAGTGTAAACCAGTTCTACACCAACACAAACCAGTTGAAAGATACTCTCACAGATCACTGGTGTCTATATGACACACACACACATACACACACACACACACACACACACAAACACACACATCAGTGCATTTACATGACACTTAAGAAAACCAAATTACTGGGTTAGTCCGACTATGACCAGATCTTTAAGACGCATGTATTCACCTTAGTCTGACTAAAATCGAACCAGATCAGATTTCTCAAAGTCGAATTAAAGCACCCAGACGTAAGGAGGTCTGCCGGAGGTGTTTCTGTTCCCACTGCTTGAAATGGGTACAGCGCCACCTAGCGTACCGGGGTGTGACATGCTCCGGCCCAATAATCTGATTTTCTCACCGGCATGTATACTTGGATAATTGCAGTTGTCTGATTGAGTGGCATAGTCAAACTATGGCTGTAATCTGACTAAGCTGTGCATGTAAACGCACTGAATGATTCAACACAGACAAAAGACATGAAGAAGATGAGTGAGTTGACCTCTGACCTCTCAGAGAGGTTTCTGATGTCAGATCAGTTTCTATAGTAACCTCTCTGTGTTGACTGGTGCTGTAAATCCGTCACCTGTTGATCACATGCTGTGTTTACACGTGTGTTTCTGTCTGACAGTGTGTGAAGAGTAGAGTGGAGTGTGTGTGGGCCACATGTAGGTATCTTCTGTTCAACACACTGTTCAACACACTGTACTCAACCTCATATATCTACTGTTTAACACAGTGTTCAACACACTGTACTCAACCTCATATATCAACTGTTTAACACAGTATTCAACACACTGAACACTCATCGTCAGATTGTAAAGGTTGCTGATGTCTGACATCAGCCTCAAATAATTCAGTCAAATACTCAACATTTACTAACAGAGTGTGAAAACTTCTCATATGCCAATTGAAACAACTAAATATGCAACCAATCAAGAGTGAGTGGAGCTGACGTCTTGGACTGAATACACACCATTACTTCTGTGTGTGTGTGTGTGTATGTGTATGTGTGTGTGTATCCATTAGCAGCCCTGATGTGACTAAAGATAGTAGAAGCTATTTCTGATCCAACACATCCATCTCTCTGTGGAGGAAAAAGACAAATATTACAGCAGAAAATGAAGGAAGATGCTGGAGAAAAGCAAATCCAAACAATGTCGAACAAAACTGGGGCTTCAACTCCAGTAATCATATAGTCAAACCAAAGCTAAACCAAGGAACAATACTGGACCAAACCAGCTTTAAAACAAGAAAAATACTGGGCCAAACCAAAGCTATATCACCAGTGAATATTGGACCTAACCAGAGCTACAACACCAGTAGATATTGGACCTAACCAGAGCTACAACACCAGTTAATATTGGACCTAACCAAAGCTACAACACCAGTAAATATAGGGCCAAACCAGAGCTACAACACCAGTAGATATTGGACCTAACCAGAGCTACAACACCAGTAAATATTGGACCTAACCAAAGCTACAACACCAGTAAATATAGGGCCAAACCAGAGCTACTACACCAGTAAATATAGGGCCAAACCGGAGCTACAACACCAGTAAATATAGGGCCAAACCAAAGCTACAACACCAGTAAATATTGGATCAAACCAGAGCTAAAACAATACTGGACCAAACCAGAGTTACAACACCAACAAATATGGGGCCAAACCGGAGCTACAACACCAGTAAATATTGGACCAAACCAGAGCTACAACACCAACAAATATAGGGCCAAACTGGAGCTACAACACCAATAAATATAGGGCCAAACCAGAGCTACAACACCAGTAAATATAGGGCCAAACCAGAGCTACAACACCAATAAATATAGGGCCAAACCAGAGCTACAACACCAGTAAATACTGGACCAAACCAGAGCTACAACACCAGTAAATATTGGACCTAACCAAAGCTACAACACCAGTAAATATTGGACCTAACCAGAGCTACTACACCAGTGAATATTGGACCTAACCACAGCTACAACACCAGTAGGTATTGGACCTAACCAGAGCTACATCACCAGTGAATATTGGACCTAACCAGAGCTACAACACCAGTAGGTATTGGACCTAACCAGAGCTACTACACCAGTAAATATAGGGCCAAACCGGAGCTACAACACCAGTAAATATAGGGCCAAACCAAAGCTACAACACCAGTAAATATTGGATCAAACCAGAGCTAAAACAATACTGGACCAAACCAGAGTTACAACACCAACAAATATGGGGCCAAACCGGAGCTACAACACCAGTAAATATTGGATCAAACCAGAGCTACAACACCAGTAAATATTGGACCAAACCAGAGCTACAACACCAGTAAATATTGGACCAAACCAGAGCTACAACACCAGTAAATATAGGGCCAAACCAGAACTACAACACCAGTAAATATTGGACCAAACCAGAGCTATAACACCAACAAATATTGGACCAAACCAGAGCTATAACACCAACAAATATAGGGCCAAACTGGAGCTATAACACCAGTAAATATTGGACCAAACCAGAGCTACAACACCAGTAAATATTGGACCAAACCAGAGCTACAACACCAGTAAATATAGGGCCAAACCAGAACTACAACACCAGTAAATATTGGACCAAACCAGAGCTATAACACCAACAAATATAGGGCCAAACTGGAGCTACAACACCAATAAATATGGGACCTAACCAGAGCTACAACACCAGTAAATATTGGACCAAACCAGAGCTACAACACCAGTAAATATTGGACCAAACCAGATCTACAACACCAGTAAATATTGGACCAAACCAGAACTACAACACCAGTAAATATTGGATCAAACCAGAGCTAAAACAATACTGGACCAAACCAGAGCTACAACACCAACAAATATAGGGCCAAACCGCAGCTACAACACCAGTAAATATTGGACCAAACCAGAGCTACAACACCAGTAAATATTGGACCAAACCAGAGCTACAACACCAGTAAATATTGGACCAAACCAGAGCTAAATCACCAGTAAATATAGGGCCAAACCAGAGCTACAACACCAGTTTATACTGGAAGAAATCAGAGCTAAAACGCCAGTAAAAATTGGACCAATCCGGTGCTACAACACCAGTAAATATTGGACCAATCCGGAGCTACAACACCAGTAAATATTGGAATAAACTGAACCCACAAAACCAGTAACTACTGGACCAAATAAGAAACACTTTGAGGTGTTCACTGATTAAAACCAGCTGTTGTGTGTCAGTAAATGTTTCAGAATTTAAAAGCCTCGTGCAGCAGCGAGTTTAATGACTTTTTTGTAGAATCAGTCTAAATGTCTGAAGATCGTAAACATGATTCCTTCTGTGAACAAGAACTTGTAAGGTTATTATCTTGTCATGTTTTTCTCAATGTCAGAAAAACACATCTTGTGCTCAGACTGAGCTGGAACAAAGAGAACAAACACAGGAAATGTTTGGATCCATCCCCCTCCAGTCAACTCTAAGTCCTGACGCTCTGCCTTACTTAAAGCTGTTCCCTTCCTGTCATCACAGGGTTTAGTACTGTGACTTCCTGAGAGGCAACCATAAACTGGGCTGGACAAGTTATTGATACGGTAACATTTGGTATTGACACAGTGGAGTGAAAGAGGCTCCCTGACTCCTCGTGGGTTAAACCTGATTCACACTGACTGAACAGAATTCATTGAGACGAGCTGAGTTGTTTCCTTCCTTTAAACATTTTGACGGCAGGATTATTGTGATGTACTGTCAGACTATCGTCACAGAGTCGCCATGTCATGGCAGCTCATTGTGACTCATATTGATTGCTGTGGTTAGGTGGCGACCTCTAGTGGCCGTAGAGATTATTAATGCAGCAACGGAGGAAGTGTTGTGACGGAGACAGACGTGTTGACACACGACAAGCGCGTACGTAACATGACTTCAGTTACCTACTTGATGGTAAGACTGAGACTGAAGTCACAGAAGTATTGTCGGTATTTGAACCAGAACCAGAACCAGAACCAGACTGTGACTGTGACTGTGTGATGAAGGTCTGGGTCGTCTGTCACTGGACGCCAACATGTTGTTGTTGGAGACGTTGACGGTGGACCGGTTCAGAGGTCCAGGTGTGAGGACGTGTTGATCAGAGTGACGCTGCACTTTACTGACGAGACGCCGCTCGACCTGTTGCTCCTCTGCTGGAGATCGACCTGATCAATATCTGATCACAGCCGTCACTTATTGATCTGTGTTCACATTAACATCGCATGACACCACGTCCTGCTGCCTCACATGTCCCCACCACGCTAACTGCTAACCACTGCTAACCTCGGCTCACATATATGCTAATGTGGCCACGCTAACCTCACACACACACACACACACACACACACACACACACACACACACGAAGAGAGAGAGAGAGTAATCAAAACATGACGGAAGCATGAAACACACACACGAACACCAGCTTTGATGGTTTATGAGAACACACACACACACGGTTAATGATGGTGTGTGTGTGTGTGTGTGTGTGTGTGTGTGTGTGTGTGTGTGTGTGTGTGTGTGTTAGTGGATCCATGCGGGCGGTCTGCTCTTACCTTGGTGGTGACAATGCAGAGGCAGTCCATATCCACACACACACACACACTCACACACACACACACTCACACACACACATTTCCACACACACTCACACACTCATGCTCGGTCTCTCTCTCTCTCTTTGTCGCCCTCCCCCCTCTCCCTCTCTCTCTCTCTCTCCCTCACTCGTTCGTCTGTCGTTCGCTCACTCGCTCGCCTCTTCTATCTCTCCGTCTGTCAGCACTGAGCGGGCGAGCGAGAGAGAGAGAGGGGGAGAGAGAGGAGGGCGAGCAAGACAGATGAAGAAGACTGGTGTGTTTTTTTTATTTGGGGGGACGGAGGTGGAGAGAGACATACAGAGAGAGAGAGAGAGAGAGAGAGAGAGAGAGGGGGGGAAGGTGGGGGCAGGGCTCCTGTTGCCATGGTGTTATGCAGCTGTTGCCCCGGTAATGCTGCTGCAGCTGTTGCTAGGTAACAGTGATGGGTGTTGCCATGTGGATTAGAGAGAGAGAGAGAGAGAGAGAGAGAGAGACAGAGAGAGACTGTGTGTGTGTGTGTGTGTTCGTACCTGTCCAGGTGTGTGTGTGTGTCTGTGTCTGTGTGTGTGTGTGTGTGTGTGTGTGTGAGTTCGTACCTGTCCAGGTGTGTGTGGTTGGCTCGGTGTCTGGTTCTCACAAACCGTCAGCTCGTAGAACTCCTGTATGTCTGCACACACACACACACACACACACACACACACACACACACACACAGTCAGATATATGTGTGTGTGTGTGTGTGTGTGTGTGTGTGTGTGTGTGTGTGTGTGTGATGTTCTGACCAATCACATCGCTCCCTCCACTGATGGGAGGTCCTGAAGTATATTTACTCAGCTGATACATCCTGAACACAGTGAAGTACTTCTACTCTACATGTCACTCCATCACGTTTACCTGACAGCTTCAGGTACTTTAGTTTAGTTAGTTACTTTAGTTACAGACTGCAGTCTGAAACCATCAGTCCATCAATCAATAAGCAGACTGGAGTGATGGAACGTAACTTATGGAATGTTAATTTACTCAAGTAACAGGCTTAACTGTGAGATACTTCCTTTCGTGTTACTTCATACTTCCACTCCACCACATTCTGAAGACGAACGTTGTACTTTTTACTCCACTACATTTATTTGATAACTTTAGTTACTAGTTTCACAGATTACAAGCTGCATCAGAGCCAAAGTATCTCATTTTAAAATCAATTTATTTCATTATCAATCATTTAAAAACAATCATTCTGATAATCATCAGTGTTAAGAACAAGTAATATGAAAGTTTACCTCAGATACTTGAGTAAATGTACTTAGTTTGTGTGTAAACATCTTTACTTGTAATGTATCTAGTAACTAAAGTAATTAAAGATAAGAGATGAGCTAAATGTAATCTAATAGAAGTAGAGAGCATCAAAGTACTTATGTACTAAATGCAGCTGTTGAGTTTGAGCTGTTCTTGTATAAACTGATTGATTTATAGGCAAGTTTATTTGTACAGCACAATTCAGACACAAGGCAACTCAAAGTGCTTTACAGGCGCATACAAATTACATTAAAAGACAGAAACATTTCAAAACATCAGATTTTAAAGCTCTCTTTACAGCACCAGCTGACTGATTGAAAGTTCTTGATCATCTATATTGATAATGAGTTGTTTTGTTAAACTCTGCCTGGCTGCATCTTTGCACAGTTGGGTCTTAAAGTCAGTGGCAGTTTGTTAAAATCCAACGAGAAGTTATTTTACACTGTCACCGAAACAAAGAGGAACATATCATCTGCATAGAAACACACAGAAGATCAACAACATTGATCAATAACTCTGAGGTCACATTGATCACCTTGCTGTACACTGTGTGTACTTACTGCACACACACACCTAAATACATGTGTGTAGCTGAATCCTGCTGATTTAATCTGAGCAGATTTACCGTATTGACCCGAATATAGGACGACCCTGATTATAAGACGACTCCTCTTTTCAAGACTAATCTTCAGAAAAACACTCTGATAACCAAAATTTGTTTCTCAATGACAAACTCACTCACCCTCCTGTCAGTCTCTTGGAAGCGGCTGCTTAGACGACCACGATAAGCTTTTCTCTTACTGTTAGCGTTTTCAGACGGTCTTTTTGGACCAGCCATCTTCGGACGTTACACTCTGTAACTCCATATTTCTTGGCTGGCTGACAGTTGTTTGGCACCTCCACTGCATTGACCACCTGTATCTTAAAATCAGCATCATAGCTCCGCCTCTTGCCCCACTTTTGATCCACTTGCTCTGTACAATCACCGCGCCTCTCCATTTTTCATCTCCTGTCACTTCTTCTCCGCTGTGATTGACACATTATCACTGACGTCTCTACAATAAGTTGGCGCCCTCTGCTGTTGCGGTTGTGTAGCGACCCAGACAACTATCAGCATGTGTCAGCGGTTAGACCCCGGTTATAAGACGACCACATTTTTTACATAATTTTCATCGAAAAAAACCTTGTCCTCGATTCAGGTCAATGCGGAAATAACTTTAAATCCACGCGGTCACATTCAGATCTGAACTCAGTCGCTTTGTTTTGTCTTTTCTGCTCAGAGCAGCAAACAGATTAGTGTAAAGAGTTAATAACACACACACACACACACACACACACACACACACACACACACACATACACTAATCCTTCACACGTGGTCAGGATCTGTCCAATCACAGCACAGTGACGTGTCAGTGATGTCACTCTGATGACACCATTAACACCAGATTAGGACAGAGTGGAGGCTCCAGACCTGCAGCGCCTCAGAAAACCTTCTTGTTTGTCTCAACAGGAGCTTTACAACCAAACGTCTCCACAGTGAAACCTCTAACCCAGTGAACACTTTAATGTGTCCGTCTGTTACGGAGTCAGAACAGTCTCATAATGGATAAATGCACACATAAAAGAATAAATGCATGAAAAAGGACTCCGATGTATTTGGGGAGTTGTTGTTGTGAATGTACGGCAGGCTGTAGCAAACGATATATAGCACAATTCATTACTTATGGGAAACGTTTCAAGAGCAACAGGCTCTCCAGGCAGCACAGCACAAGGGAGAAGTGGGTGTGATGCAGAAGACGTAGCTGGAGCTGCAGGTCAAACCAACCAATAGAAACTCTCCTCTCATCCACCAGCGTAGGCCCCGCCCATCAAGTGCAGTTGAATTCGCAAGCAAAACTTTAGAACTCACAAGCAAAGAGGACTGATTTATAAGCAAAATGGTCATATGTTTTTACTTACAAACATCAGTTTGGATTGAAGTTGAAGAAATATGTTTTCTCATACAACAAGGACAGCTAATATTAGCACTGCTGACAGTCAGCTCATATAATCACTGCAGTAACTCTGTCAGCGACCATGAAGTGCTGCTGATGGCTAATATTAGCTATTGCTAGTCAGCAACTGTTGGCTGGCTAGCTGGCATTAGCATTCATAGTCAGTCAGCTTACTATTAGATGTTATTCACTAATGATTAGCAGCTAGCTACTTTCAGTAAACACACATGATGTACTGGTTGTTTGACCAATCATGAACTACAGTTATTTAACAAGAATGTGGTAAAATCAGGCTTAGCTAGCATTAGCTTCAACTTAGCTTAAATTAACTTTGACATGCTAATGAATAACAGCTAGATGCTTTTTAATTTAAAAGGGACTGCTTGACTGACAGCTAATAATAGCTACTGTTAGTCTGCTAATGTTACTGCAGCTAACGTTATAGTTTGTAGGCTATTGTTAGTCTGTCAACTAGTTTGAGGTGTGTGTGTGTGTGTGTGTGTGTGTGTTACCCAGCAGGGCCTGGAACAGGTCACTCTGGAAGATGTTGAGCAGTTTCTCTGCGCGACCTTTGACCCCTTCAGCAGCTCCGGCCTGACAGGCCTCCATCACCTGCAGAGCACGCTCAGTATCTGAGGAGGGCAAGACAGGCGTTACTGGACTCTGTTGGAGTCTGCTGGACTCTACTGAACTCTGCTGGGGTCTGCTGGACTCTCCTGGACCTGACTGGACTCTACTGAACTCTGCTGGACTCTCCTGGACCTGACTGGACTCTACTGAACTCTGCTGGAGTCTGCTGGACCTGACTGGACTCTGCTGAACTCTACTGGACTCTCCTGGACCTGACTGGACTCTATTGGACTCTACTGAACTCTGCTGGACTCTCCTGGACCTGACTGGACTCTAGTGAACTCTGCTGGACTCTCCTGGACCTGACCAGACTCTACTGGACTCTACTGAACTCTGCTGGACTCTCCTGGACCTGACCAGACTCTACTCGAGTCTTCAGGACTCTCCTGGACCTGACCAGACTCTACTCGAGTCTGCAGGACTCTGCTGGACCTGACTGGACTCTACTGAACTCTGCTGGAGTCTGCTGGACTCTGCTGGACTCTACTGAACTCTGCTGGACTCTGCTGGACTCTGCTGGACTCTACTGAACTCTGCTGGAGTCTGCTGGACTCTGCTGGACTCTACTGAACTCTGCTGGAGTCTGCTGGACTCTGCTGGACTCTACTGAACTCTGCTGGAGTCTGCTGGACTCTGCTGGACTCTACTGAACTCTGCTGGACTCTACTGAACTCTGCTGGAGTCTGCTGGACTCTGCTGGACTCTACTGAACTCTGCTGGAGTCTGCTGGACTCTCCTGGACCTGACTGGACTCTACTGAACTCTGCTGGAGTCTGCTGGACCCTCCTGGACCTGACTGGACTCTACTGAACTCTGCTGGAGTCTGCTGGACCCTCCTGGACCTGACTGGACTCTACTGAACTCTGCTGGACTCTACTGAACTCTGCTGGAGTCTGCTGGACTCTGCTGGACTCTACTGAACTCTGCCGGACTCTGCTGGACTCTACTGAACTCTACTGGAGTCTGCTGGACTCTCCTGGACCTGACTGGACTCTACTGAACTCTGCTGGAGTTTGCTGGACCTGACTGGACTCTACTGAAATCTGCTGGAGTTTGCTGGACCTGACTGGACTCTACTCAACTCTGCTGGAGTCTGCTGGACTCTGCTGGACTCTACTGTACTCTGCTGGAGTCTGCTGGACTCTGCTGGACTCTACTGAACTCTGCTGGAGTCTGCTGGAGTCTGCTGGACTCTGCTGGAGTCTCCTGAACTCTGCTGGAGTCTGCTGGACTCTCCTGGGCCTGACTGGACTCTACTGAACTCTGCTGGAGTCTGCTGGACTCTCCTGGACCTGACTGGACTCTACTGGAGTCTGCTGGAGTTTGCTGGACCTGACTGGACTCTACTGGACACTGCTGGACCTGACTGGACTCTACTGAACTCTGCTGGAGTTTGCTGGACCTGACTGGACTCTACTCGAGTCTGCAGGACTCTGTTGGACCTGACTGGACTCTACTGGACTGTGATGGACTCTACTGGACTCTGCTGGACTCTGCTGGACTCTGCTGGACCTGTCTGCACCAGCATCACAGGTTTGATTTCCTGGTTGTTGACACTGGTTGAATGTAAGTAAGTACATTTACTGGAGTACTTGTGTACAGTCCTGCAGTACCTGCACTCTACTTGGACTCTGATACATGTATGTATAACTTTAGTTACCAGTAGAAATGGCCGATATTAACTTACAAATGTAATATCGGGAATTATCGGTATCTGGTTTTTTGTACCCAATGTTTGTTCTGTAGGCTTCAGCATTTTCGAGCCTGCATGAACGCAGCATGGGACGTTTACTGGCATGCAGTTGATGATGCATAACAACAACAACAAATGCTAAACTCGTGGGTTGCTAACCGTAGCTAACAAGCTAGTTCGCCTGGTGCACGAGACGTCTGGAACTATTTCCAGGTGTCACTTACAAGTAAATTTGATCACCCACCTCAAGAAGAATCATGCAGAGTTACACGCTACATTTGTGCAGCAAAGTGATGAAAAGTCGTCACCAAAAAAACTTCCCAGTTGTCGCTTAAAGAGTCAACTGGAGTGTATCGCACTGGATCACCAGCCTTTTTCTGTCGTTCAAGACGCCGGATTCACCAAACTTGTGGAGTTCCTGGAGCCGCGTTATGACCAGTCACAAGCACTTCTCAGACCAGTGCTCACCTGAGTTGTTCAGTGTTGTTAACAGCCACGTCAGGAAGCTAACTGCTGGTGCTGTATGCATCAGCTTCACAACAGATGAGCGTCTTCAAGTGTTAACGAGGTTAGCATGTTGAGTGTGACTGCACGATGGTTAGCTGAGGACTTTGTGTTGAAAAAGGCTGAACTTCCTTCTTGCACAGACAGTGTTTACATTTGGAAAGCCATGTTGCATTTATTTATGCATCCAGTGGGGCATCACAATAAAATTAGGCACAACGTGTTCATTCCACAATAGGAGATCGGTTCCGTTGTTACCCAACAGTTTTGGTGTAAAAATACTGCATATATCGAAAATTAAGAGTTGGACAATATCAGAATATCGGATATCAGCAGAAAAGCCGATATCGAGCATCCCTAGTTACTTTACAGATTACTTTCTGCATCAGTGCATTTTTAATTAATTTATTTCACCCTTATAAAAAATATAAAACAAGTGTAAATATTATTTTAGTTTACTTTTAGTGATACTTTTCATTCTTCAGTGCTTTGATATTAGTTACTTTGATACCTTTACTGGAGCACTCTTCATACGAGTGATTTAACTTTTACTTTATTACACACAGTAACTTTACTTCACGACTTCAGAGTATTTTCTACATCACTGGCTGCTGTCAACACTCTCTCACACATTTGCTGTCCCCCCCCCGACACACACACACACACACACACACACGCACACACACACTGCAGCTCATCAAACTTCAGTTATCGTCTGTAATCCCATGATGCAGCGTCGGGCTGAAGCTGCTGACAAACAAACAAACAAACACTGACAACGAGCAGCTTCCTCTTCCTGTTGACGTCTGTCAGAGGTCAGAGGTCAGATGATGACATCATCACAGAGTAAATATGAGTGGTGATGAGACAAAGTGAGGAAGAGGAGCGAAGAAGACACACACACACACACACACACACACACACACACACACACTAACACACACACACACACACACACACACAAACTGTTTGAGTTATGGTTGTATGTGTGTGTGTGAGTGTGTGTGTGTGCATGTGAGATTGCGTGTGTGTGTGAGAGTGTGTGTGTGTGTGTGTGTGTGTGTGTGAGTGTGTGAGAGTTATAGTTGCTGATAAAATGTCTCACCTTCTCTCTTCAGCGGCATGTCGTCTCTGATCCACACAAATCCTCTTTAGGGATTTTACAAACACTGGCAGTGCATGCTGGGTAATGAAGTCCTAATCCCTCATCTCCCATCAGCTGCCTGTTGCCCGGCCCTCCTGCTGTGTTCTGCCCACAGGATTGAATGAAGCTGTCAGTCACAGTGTGATTTACAGCTCTGTTCATTGTTTTCACATTGTAGAGAATCAATGTAATAATAATAATAATAATAATAATAATAATAATAATTAATTAATACATGAATAAATAAATAAGGTAATGAGGCTCATATTTCTATAGAATCCACTAATAAACAACTAAAAACTCTTCAGCATTATGTTTAGTTATGTTTAGTTAATGTGTATTCAATGTTTAGTTAACATGTATTTAATGTGTTTTTTAGAAGTAAAGTTAAAATTAGTCTTAAACAAAAGAAGCTGATTAGAACCTGGAGAAAACAGACAGATTGTGTCAAACGTAACAACTTTGAGTGATAATCTCATATTTTTCATCAGAAGCTGATAAACATGTTTTGCTCTGAGTTAAAGTCTTAAAGTATGTGTGAGTTAAAGAGTCTTTAAATGAGGCTGAGACAAACCAACCAATCAGTGACGAGTTAAATGAAAACATCAGAACATAAATCTGTAGTAAATCTTAAGTAAAACATGAAATGTAACTGTAACTATAATAACCTCACTGCCACCTGCTGGATGTGAACACCTCTGAGGTTTGATCAATCGTTTAATACAATCAATCAAAGTGTGTGTGGTACAGTCTCTATTATTATTAATACAGGCAATAATCTGATGATGATGATGATGATGATGGTGGTGATGAAGATGATGATGATGATGATGGTGGTGGTGATGAAGATGTTGGTGATGATGATGATGATGACGGTGTTGATGATGATGATGATGGTGGTGATGAAGATGATGGTGATGGTGATGATGATGATGATGATGGTGGTGATGATGATGATAGTGGTGATGAAGATGATGATGATGATGATGATGGTGGTGGTGATGAAGATGTTGGTGATGATGATGATGATGACGGTGTTGATGATGATGATGATGGTGGTGATGAAGATGATGGTGATGGTGATGATGATGATGATGATGGTGGTGATGATGATGATGTCTGCAGCACACTGAGACTCATGCAGCCTGACAGGCAGAAAACTGGGTAGATGTTCGGACATGTTCAGTGACCAGCAGTGATCAGTGATCAGTGATCAGTCTGAGGAGGATCAATAACCTACTTACTGTTTATGGATTAACTATCATGGTGCTTTAGCCCTCAGTGTTGCCTGTCAGGCTGACGACGTCCCTCAACCCGTTAAAAGTTTGTAACTCTAAGTTACCATGAACACTCACAGTTACTTGGTGTTCATTGAGCATGGATACAGGTGAGGTGCAGGTGTGGCTGTCAGAACCTGTCAGAGGACACAGACAGCAGCAGGAGTTCGGTGGTACCTGCAGGCAGCGTTCAGGGCCCAGTGTAACCCCTCATTCGGGCTCTACGGCACAGCTGTCGGGTCAGAACTTTGTTGGACTCTCTCACAGAGCGTGTGGAGGCTCGAAACCACTCGATGTTCCCCGACATGTTGTTATGTTCTACGTTTTAACAGTTTAGTTTGGACCGTGCTCATATTTTTAGTCAGGCACCGCTTAGGACGCCTCTCTCCTCGAGCATTCTCCCGCCTCCCCGAGCGGCGACCAATCACACCACCGCCTGGTTGGATCGGCCGTCTAATTGGCCGCAGCTCGGGAGAGGCGGGACTGCAATTCGACATGTGATTGGCGGGCTGTGTCGTCGCTCACGTGGCCCACGGCTGCAGTATAAATTCGCGGGCTTGGGGTAGCAGCACGGTGAGAAGACACCAACAGTTAGCAACTAGAAGCGGCTAAAAGCTAACGGGTCGGATGAAGTCATCACTCATCGAGCCGTCCACACATACTGACACGCGCACTCACACGCACGGGACCTCGGTTTAACGCACGCAGAGTGTTTTAGCGCGAGTTCTGCTAGTTGTTTTTCCTTAGTGTGTGTGTGTGTGTGTGTGTGTTAGCGCCACGCTAGCTACTTCCTGCATGTTAGCCGGACGTGGCTAGTTGGGGAAGCTAACTGTTTACCAGTTTGTTACTTGGTTAGTTTGAATTATTCATGACGGCGCTCCGTGATTGGTGGGGAGGGCGCCAGGGGCGGGGCTAAAGAGGGGGGAGGGGAGTTATAAACAGGTCCATGTATGTGTGTGTGGATAATATTGGCAACAACACACACACACACACGGTGGGTTGGAGGTCTGGACGACGAGTGGACTGCACTGAGTGAGTATCAGTGATCGATTATTGATCGGTAATAAGAGTTGTCCTCAGTAGAAGTACAAAAGTACTTACAAAGTGTTGAGAGTACTCACTCTTCAGACTGTAACTGTAATCTGTTACTCTGTTGTCACTGTTGCATTCAAAGACTCGACAGTTAATCAGTTTGATTCTCACTTCTAATCAATATTAATGTATTGATGACAGAGTGTGTTATTAATGTGAACATAAAGTAACTCAAGCTGTCAGAGTAATGTAGTGAAGTACAGCACCTGAACACTGGGTGTGGGCTGAGGACAGGTGACTCTGATACCTGAGTCAGTGCAGCCTGTGAAGGACCGTACCACTGTATTGATCATGTTATTAGAGACTGTACTGATTGATTTGGTTTGGATTTCAGTAACCAGTCTGATGAAACCATCAGTCAGATGGATTTGGGTCGTGATGATGAATTGTTCTGTTTCATGTCTCTTTGTACAGAAAACACATCGAGTCCACAACGATCAATCAGTGAAGAATCTGCAGGTGAACTGATCAATAAAAACTGGTCCAACCAATCACTCCACCATCACATCAGGTCGTTCAGACCGCTGTAGTTCTGTCATGATGTTGGAACGTCTCATTTTCATCTTACACATTGAAAATATTGACTATAAATATATATATTTGTATTAAAAGGTAAATGTAAGAAAGTGAAGCTACAACATGAGACGATGCTCGACAGCAGGACTGTAACTTTACATATCAACATTGAATTGATGTGAGTCAATACACTGAGGAGAAGAGCAGTGTGTGTCGCTGCCACACTATTTATGTATTTATTTATTACACTTGATATGAAGTCAGATATTTACTAACACTAGTTTGACGTGTGGCTGCTGATGTGCGTCAGAATCTGTGATGGAGAAAAGATCACATGTAAAAACATGGAGCGCAATCAGACATGTAACTTTATCTTCAGTATCTATTAATCTGCTCATTATTTTAAGACTAATAACTAAAAAGAGTTAATATCAAGAGTGACGTCTTCAGATGAACTCAGACTCTTCATCTACTGTCACAGTGTCACTGAGATGTTAATCAGACTGAATGTCGAGCTGAAGTTTGGAGTTAGGTAACAGTTTTATATCATAAAAACTTAAATCAGATAAATAAAGATGTGAAACATGACGAATCACCAACATGAACTAAATTAAAGTGTCATACAGAACTCACAAGGACTTATATAATACTCATCTCAGGACTGTTGTTAATGTCGTTGTTTTTAATGTTGTTGTTGTTGTTAACGTCGTTGTTCTATTCTTCCTGAATTGTCTGATGGAGATGATGAATTCTGTCACAATCACTCCTGTGACAGAAAACAGAAATTCTGTGATTGGATAATGAGTTAATTGATTGTTTTAGCTCTTCTGTGTTGTGATGAGCTGGTGAATCTGATTGGCTCTGCCTCCTGACCCCGCCCCTCTCTGTAGGTCTGTGATTGGCTGATCTGTCTACACGTGGAAGATGATCAGGATGTCAATGGACAAAGAGACTGTCCTCCTTCCCGCCTTCCCCGCCACCGTCAGCCTATCAGAGCAGCCACAGCTGGCTAAGCCACACCCCCTTCACCCAAAAAATGGCCTCCATCCGCACGGCAATGGTCAGCCCTCCCTTACCCCCCCCGCTGTCCCAGCTCAGCGAATCGCAAAGAGGCGGTACTCTATGGGCGTCGGCTTCAAGGGGCTGGCCAAGCGCCGGCGCCGCGCCAACAGTGACAGCCAATCAGAGCCCGTTCTGCCCAGTCACTTCCTGTTGGGTGGGAACATCTTTGACCCACTGAACCTCAATTCGCTCTTGGACGAAGACGTCAACAAGTGAGTCACCATGTTTAATTGATTAACTGATTAAGTGTCAGTCATTTGATAAACTCTGCTACTGTGATGATTCAGGAGATGAATTCATTAAAAACACTTTTAGATTCAAACAGCTCTTTGAAGACGACACTTTAATCAGTCATTAAAAAGAATAGCTGGTTGATGCCCAGCAACAGTCAGGAAATAGTCCAGTAGCAGTCCAGTAATATCAGACTCAAACTCCTCCTGTCCTCCTCAGAGTGACCAATCAGGAGACTCCACAGTGCTCGCCCCTGCCGTTACGTGGAGGAGACCCTGTAGAGATCCTGGTTCCCTGTGACATCACCGACCCCCTGAACCTGAAGGGAAGGGGCGGGGACGGGGAGGGCGAGGGGGGAGTCCTGCTGTCCCCCCTGAAGTCCAGGAGGAGACACAGGAACAGACACCATGGAAGGGGAGGAAGGGGAGGAGAGAGGGAGGTGATACCTGCCCGACTGTTTCCCCCCACAGCCGGACTCACAGGTGAGACACTGCTGACACTACAACCACTGATTGATGACTCAGGGGGAGTTAAAGGGGGACACAGGGGGAGGGAGGTGAGGTGGTTTCACTCTGGCATTTTAATCTCTTAAAATCACTACATTTGTTAATGGAGTCTGGTGATGTTGTGGTGTTATTTGTTCTTATGTTGTTGTGGTTGTTCAGTTCCTCTTCTGACCACAGGGGGCAGTGTTTCAGCCTCTCCTCTCCCCTGTGAACTCAACACGGCCATCACCTGTCGAGATGACGTAGCCCCGCCCCCCATCCTCCCCAGGAGACACACCCACCCTCCACCAGGCCACACCCATAAACCTGGTAACCAGTGCGATGGTCGCCAACGGAGACGGCACCGCACCACCTCGGCGAGGTCGGCAGACACCATGGTGACCACAGTTCAGCCAACCAAGTTCCAGACGCCTCTGGTGGGAGGGGCTAAAGCTGGCAGGTGAGTTCAGTCTGAAAACAGAAGCAGGATCTGAGCTTTGGTGTCGTGTGGTGGGCGTGTCAGGTGTCAACCAATTAGCAGCCACGTGTGTAAAGCATTGCATAATGCTTGTGCAACACAAGATGTCCGACTGTTCAGCAGTTGGATAAACCTGTTAGTTGGAGCTGAATGTTCCTCTCGAGTGAGTCAGAACGCTGTCTTATGATTGGCTGCCTGCTCACCTGTGTGCTGCCCCCTGCAGATGTGGAGGACCACAACCTGGCGCCACTCAGCCACCATCGAAGAAGAAGAAGGACAAACACCGCTACCAGTACGGCAATAACAGCTGTTTCTACGGCTACCATGGTTTCTACGGTGACAGCTGGGAGGGGCGGGTCGGGGTGGAGGAGGACCCACGGCTCCGCCTCCTGGAAGCAGATTGGTTCAGAGACAAGAGGGTGCTGGACGTGGGCTGCGGAACCGGTCACATGACCCTCGCCATCGCCCGCAGGTTTGACCCCACCCACATACTGGGGGTGGAGCTAGATGAGGGATTGGTTCATGCCGCCAAGCAGAACATTAGACACTTCCTGTCACATGACCTGGTGGTGGAGGAGAGGAGGAGGAGGAGGGGAGGAGAGCAAATGGAGGTGAAGAAGATGGCAGAGGAGGAGGTGATGGAGGAGGTCCAGCAGGCTCTGTCTCTCCTCTCCTTCCCCCTGTCATTCAGGGTGAGTCGAGGTCCTCTCTCGGCTCCGCCCCTCCTCCCCCCATCATCGTCGTCGTCGTCGTCATCAACATCTAGGTTCCCCAACAACGTCACCTTCATCCAGGTGAGTCTCCTTCAGCTCCTCTTACATCATCATCATCACTGTGACATCATCACCGCTGTGACTCCTCCCACAGGGCGACTACGTGTCAGAACAGGAGGCGTGGCCTGGCCAGGGTCAGTATGATGTCATCATTTGTCTGGGCGTGACCAAGTGGGTGCAGCTGCAGTCAGGTGACACGGGCGTGGTCAGACTGTTCAGACGAGCCTATCAGAGCCTGTCGCTGGGCGGATTATTCATCCTGGAGCCTCAACCGTGGAGCAGCTACAGCCGCAGCAAGAAAGCCTCGGTACAACACACCTGTACACACACCTGATGGCACATATACACACACCTGTACACCAGGGTGGGAAGCTGCCCCACACTTTAGCCACAGTGGCCCCTGTGCCCCTGGCCTGGTCAGTGTAGTGGGCGTGTCTTGAATTCCAGCCACCCGAGTGCACAGTAGTCACACACAGTAACTTCAGTGAGCCTGCGGTTCATGCAGGTGCAGTCTCATCATCACGATGATCTCAGGTGAAAGTCTGAGCCTCTCACACAGCAGCAGCATCTCAAAACTAAAGAACAAACTTACAGCACAGCGAGCTCAGCCGGTTTTGATATGATACATAACTGACTTATGTGGTAGGATTTAGTTTGGTAAAGTTAGAAACAGATTCGAACTTACAGGATCAATAACTTACAAGTGAAACACTTTTGAAACTGAAACAGTGACTTTTTCCTACCGTAGTAAGGTAGACAACAAGCTACAGCTGTACTTTCATCGTACGAGCGCTCCTCCGGCTGGACATTAACACTCATCTGTGATCAGCTGGCTGAGAGACGAGGGCGCAGGGACCGTCTACAAAGTGCAACACCGAGAAGAGATACTACAAAAAATATTCAATAACTGCACTATGAGGATGTATACTGAGGACCGGTACTATTTGGTACTGGCTCGTAATTGGGTTGGTACCAGGGTACCATTAAGATTCTGGACAAACGGTACTGTTATCGGGTTTTTGTTTTTTTACTTTTTTTAAAAAACTTTTTCTTGATGATTTTTTTATCGGTCAGTGATATGGATGGTTTTTGAACGTCTACCCAACTATAATGACTACAAACTTAACTACAAACTGTAACATGACGTCGCAGAAACAGAACCGGTATACACGGTAAATACGGGTGCTGCTGCCACGACACTGATCGCCAGGCTGCTTAGAGTCTCCGTGATAATCACATGATCACTCGCGACCTCAGATATAAGTCCGAAGGATCAGCAGAAGAGCTTGTGTTTGTCTCTTTTTTGAGATTTGTGTGCTGGTGTCAACACGGAGTGTTTTATTTTGAAAAGTAACCGGATGTTATATTGTCACTTCGGTACTTGACTTCCTGTCTGCTCTGTGCTAAATTCAGCTGATTGCAGCGTTGTGCTTTAGCATCCACCAGATATAAAAGTCCTGGTTATCTGTTCCGGAGTATCTGTACACAGCTTCTGTTCTGTTGAAGCTTTGTTATTACCTAGTGGTGATAAAAAGAAGGTTGAATCTTTTAACATCTTGTAAAGTCTTTATTTATTTTACACAAAATTACAGGTTGTAGTATCAATAAGAGTATCAATAAGTATCGGTACCGATAAGGAGTATCGGTATCAGTATTGATGATATCCTAACGATATACATCCCTACACATCAGTTGTTGTTATAAAAAAAATTTGGGGGGGGGGAAATGTGCTTTGCCATAATTTGGGGGGATTTCTATTGGGAGAAAAAAATATTCACTAACACTAATATTCAGTATAGTGTCACTAAAATCACCTAACCACAACCCTACTACAAACTGTTTTCTAATGCAACATTAACTTGGTATTGAAAGATGTTTTAATACATAATCCATGTTTTATTATAAATGAGGATGTGATGATATCAATCTGAAAGGTAAATCATCCAAACTTTTCTCAGTGCAGGAGTGTGATTCTTAAATCCAGAAATCTGGATTTTCCGACCTGAAAATGAGGCTCTCGCAAATCATGCAAATCCGTTTATTTATTTTGGGGGGGGGCTGCGCAAGGTATGGATCAGGTATTGGTAAACATAATGATCGGCCACTGCTGTCAACGTTTTTTGTGCCTCTGATTCATGTCTTCTTGTCACTCAAAGCAAACAAAACAAAGCTCCACCAAAGAGCCTGCAGTCATTGCAGGTGATCTGATGTGTCAGTGTTTCCCCACTGCGCTTTCTGCTGCTGGATTTTCAGCACCACCACTGCAAAAAAATAGATAAATAAAAGACATGATTTTTAATATTTTTTTAATATCACAGAGGGCGAATGGCGGATTTAAGTTTCACACAGTGAAAGCACTACAACCTAAGTTATCTTAAATCCTGTCATCCTATTCAAAGGCTGCAACAGGCGACTCACTGAAGCGGGCTGAAGTTAGTTTCAGGTTGGATATTGGGCAGATATTCACTGGGGTCCAGCCGAGACTTTACTGAGGTTCACCCAGTGTGAGCAGCAGGAGGACGGTCAGCTCACCTCCCACAACACTGAATCACTGACACTGATTTAGGGACCGTCATCAAATTACTTAGCATAAATATATTAATACAAAATAATTGCATTGTTTTTTTGATATTTTCCATGTTATGTGACCCAGTGACTGTAATCAAGCAGCACATTGTATCAGTAAAGTGGATGAATGAGACACAGCTCGTTGTATTTTAGGGCTTCCTCTATTTTATATGAATATTAATATGCAGAAATTATGATTTTTTTTATCCATAACTTCCATGTCATATGACCCAGTGACCTCTGAAACAGATTCTGTTGCCATAAAAAATATATAATAATAAAGAAAATAATGGTAAAAAAGTTCTCTAATGCTCAAGTGGTTAACATATTTTCAAGCAGCAATGTCCAATCCTACACTATGTTGTCTCATGTCTTAGATTCTGATTCTGGAAATGATTTTTGTTTGTTTGTTATTTTAATCTCACCAGTAGTCACCATTTAAAGGGTTATTTTTCAATATTTTCTTCCGTGGGGGGCAGCAGGCCCCCGGACCCTCCTAGTGTTGCTGGTTACCGACTCAGAGCACCGCTGCTACAAAAAATCTAGGAGAAACACTGACTGTTCTTCCAGTTTAGAACGTGTAGGGTGAACTATTTCTTTCTTAGCTGAAGCCGACAACAGGACAAAATAAATGTGAAGAGAGACAAAGTGCAGCCGTATATTTTCCTGCTTTTTTGTCCTTTGCCGATCACACCTATGTCACTGGCCTTTGTGCCTCTAAGAAAATTTAAAAAGTCAAGGACAAATGGCCCCTGCCCCTAAAATGATGGAATTCCCACCCTGCTGTACACACACCTGGATCACCTGGATGGCACATATACACACCAGGGTTTCTATGGAAAAAATTGACACCAGACAACGTGGCGGCCAGGTTTTCAATTTACCAGACAAATGTTTGAAATTCCGGTTAAATACCGATCTGAATTTATTGAGATTAAAGTGTTAAATGATATTGTTAGTGAGGGCTCCGATAAAGGACTGTATAAACTCTTTCTGCTGATCCTGATTTCCAGCTTCGCCCAGGTGTCTATTAAAGCACAGATCCTGACAGCTCTCCTTTAGTTTGACTGCCTTAATGTTGTTGAAGAACAGTACAGAACGTGGGCATACTTTGTGTGTGTGTTCTTTAGGAAAATCAATTACGTCTTGTATAGTCAGGTTAAAACTGAAAGAATGAGGCAGTCTGACATTTGATTCATCATTGTGACAGTCTGAGGTTAAACAGGTAGATTCTGGCACTACAAGAGAGGTGATATCGCTAGTTCCAACATGCTTTTCATTTATTTGGCAAAGAAAGTTATCTTTAACAAATGCTAAGAACAAATAGTTATTCTCTGTCACTAATGTAATGTAATGAGCAGTCACAGTCAGGAAACTTTCAGGAGCCCTGGAGGTCCATCATCACTAGGAAGCACTACACAGGCTGTCAGACAGCTCTTTAACAACTCCTCATGGGTCTCTTCATTAAGTGTGGGAATTACCATGTTGCTGAAGTGTTTGCAGGAGGGTTTTAATCATACAAAAAAAATCCCGCACCCTCCACCACAGCAAAAGGCTGCATATCTTAGGCTATGAAACACCACTGCTGTTGTTCTGCATGTTGGCCCGTCTGACTCGTCACTGTCAGGCTGTTTAAAAGCTGCGGGGAGCAGAAGTTGTCCTGTCGACTCTCTCTTGAACATAAAGAAACTGAAGGCCTGTTCTCAGATTAAACAGTTTGCAAACAAGAATCATCTGGACTGTCTCATGACATTTTAATAACGCGGTGTGCAACTTGAATTAAAAGTCAGTCCACGATATCCTTTTGAAATATATAGTGAAGCAGTGAAGTGTGCAGCGTCTCTGCAGCTTGCAGTCTGCGTCAGTCTCCTCACCTTGTTCTCCCCAAGGCGACTTGGCGGTGCGGTTCTGATGCGGTTCTGCACACTGGAGACGGAGATCACACAGGCTATCTTGGCCAGTTTAGTCCACTCAGGGTAGATTTCACTGAAATCTCTGAAGAGAACTTCGCAGGCTGTTGAGAAGTTCACGCCTCCATTACAGCAGAGCGCTGTCATCACAGCGATGGCGTCTCGTCTGTCACCCGTGGCAGCGACGAGCGGAGCTGCAGCTGCAGCCGACTCGTCCTCACTCGTAATGTATCTGCCAGAATGACCAACAGTGGTTTGGATGGCTGATTCAGTACCGACGCTCCGAGCAGACAGAGTGATAATTAATCAGTTTCTGGGGAATATTGTCACCGGACATTTTGACCGGTGGGGTCAAAAATAACTAATTACCAGATAACGTAAACACAGATACACACACACACACACACACCTGTTCACAGGTAAAGGGGGTGTGTTTGTCTGTTTGTTTAGGAGTCGACCTGTCGTCGCTACAGGACGCTCAGACTGAGACCTGAACACTTCACCTGTTACCTGACGGACAGCGTGGGCTTCACCTCATACCAGCTGCTCACACACACAGGTACACACACACTCGCACACACACACGCTCACACACACACACACACACACACGTACACACACACAGGTACACACACACACAGGTACACACACACTCGCACACACACACGCACACACACACGCTCACACACACACACACACACACGTACACACACACAGGTACACACACACACAGGTACACACACACACGCACACACACGTACACACACACACGTACACACACACAGGTACACACACACACAGGTACACACACACACGCACACACACACACACCTCTGATTTGACTGTATACTGTGTGTGTGTGTGTGTGTGTGTGTGTGTGTGTGTGTGTCTCCAGGTAACAAGCGGCCGGTCTACCTGTTCCACAAAGGCCTCACGCAGAGGAAGTGAGGTCACCAGGACAGGAAGTGACACGTCTCTCTCTGAGGCTGCGCAGGAAGTGCGTCCCATCCGCAGCGACATGCCTGGACTGTGACTGACAGGTGGAGAGAGGACTGAGCTGATTGGCTGAACAGTTGAGTCAGTTGGATGACATCACAGCACAGAGGAGGATAGACTTCGTCTGATTGGACAGCAGGGTTTCTGTGACTCTGATTGGTTGAGACCATAGACATAATATACGTAGACGCCTCATGGCACCAGAGTCAATCAGAATCAACGGACAACGAGCAACTATGACCGTATCGTATTTGTTACCAGATCGCGGGGGATTACCTTTCACAAGTAAGATTTTTTTATTTTTTTTTTTTTAAATAATCTTTGTGACAGCGCCCTGGATCTTAACTTAATCTCTGCCGTTTGTAACTGTGTGAAAATCCGGTTAAAATTCTGGAGGTCATGATTATTGTAGTTGTGGATGCACCTTCCTCAGTAGAAATAAATGCAGGGGGGTCACATTGGAGACCCATCCAAGATGGCGGCCACGCTGATACGTCAGCGTCAGTCTATGGCTGAGACGGGCTCAGTAAACCAAAGCAAAGGATTGTGGGGGATTGTCCCACCCCCTGGGACCTGTGGTCCTGGACTCTGATTGGACACTGACAGGAAGTGACACGTCAGTTTTTCTTTTCAAACAACATTTCATTGTTTACTGTGAAAATAAAATTATTGATTTTTATTATTGATCTGTATGTTATTGATCTTTATTATTGATCTGCAGGTTATTGATCCTTCATTATTGATCTACAGGTTATTGATCTTTATTATTGATCTGCAGGTTATTGATCCTTCATTATTGATCTGCAGGTTATTGATCTTTCATTATTGATCTACAGGTTACTGATCCTTTATTATTGATCTGCAGGTTATTGATCCTTTATTATTGATCCTTCATTATTGATCTGCAGGTTATTGATCCTTCATTATTGATCTACACGTTACTGATCCTTTATTATTGATCTGCAGGTTATTGATCCTTCATTATTGATCTACAGGTTACTGATCCTTTATTATTGATCTGCAGGTTATTGATCCTTTATTATTGATCCTTCATTATTGATCTGCAGGTTATTGATCTGCAGGTTCAATAAGATCAATAACCTGCACGGGTTATTGATCAAACCTGTGATCAAGCTCTCCTCTCACCTCAGACGGGCTGCATGCCAACACTTTGTCTCAGCAGCAGAGACTTTATAAAATAAAAGTCTTTAATGAAGCCTGTTGACGATTACAGAGCAAAGTTAGTTACAGTCGACACACTGATGTGAGACCTGAATATAAACAGTGACATCATGTTACAGATCGATTGTTTCTAAATCACAGGAAATTATAATTCACTCTCTGATCAGTTTAACAGAGTGATTATAAACATTTACACAGATGATTTAAAACATGTCAGTGGTGTTCAGGGGTTTTTAAACATTAAACACTCAGAAGATAGAAGATTAACGTAAGATAATCGTTAAGATAATCGTTAAGATGATTGTTTGTGTCCGAACATCAGAAGCACTCGACATCACCTGATGTTTCAACACGTTGTCATCGACAAACAGCCACTCGTTACCCAGCATGCCCCTCTGTTCCCACATGAGTAGTTCATGTGATTAGTTCAGTGAAGATCAATAATTCATTACAAAGAGTGTAGCCTGTCGAGTTAATGACTGTCCACACTGTGGCGCTGTGACTGAGTAAAAATCAAACTCCACACACAGACGAGAACTTCACTAGTGATTGATTACTGATAGATAGCTGTCTGCAGGGGGCGGGGCCTCACAGCCCCAGCTCAAACCCCGCCTTATCGAGGTGGTGGGCGTGGCCTGGTGAGTCCCGGGTCAGTCTGTCTGCCCGCTCTGTGCTGTCGTCCACCAGCTGAGGAGACGCTGGGTCCGCCTCTTCACCCTCCTCTGCCACGCCCACCATAGATTCAGCCACGCCCCCATCCACTGTGGCTCCGCGGTGGTTTGCGGCAGCTCCACCTGCAGTGACAGCGACTCCTCGAGGTTGAGCCATGAGGTGGTGAAAGGTCAGCAACACGGGCTAAGAGAGGGGGCGGGGCCAAACAACATGGTGTAACATGACCTGCTCATCTGTTCTGAAAGTTACCTCAGCACGATTTAATAAACAGTCATCAAGGAAAGTGGCCTTTTTGCCGCTTTAATGCTCGGGCTTACCTGGGCTGAAGCCCAGGAGCCTCCCAGGTTCAGGTTCACAATGAGCTGAAAAGATCATATTGTTTTGTAACTTGTCAGGTTTTCTGTCAATCACGCTAATCGCACATTATGTGTCTGCTGATTGATCCATAGCCTGTGGCCCCTGGGCTCACCTAGAATGTCTGCAGTTAGTTTTGGGGTGTGTCCCTCTATGACTGAGTGACATTAAGTGGAAAATGTCGGGGAGGACGTATGAGAGTGGAGCCAAGAAAAGAAAAACTTATTAAGAAAGAGAAAAAGAATGACTGAAGATCATCCTAAGCAGCCAGGGGGAGACGAGTCAAATGACCCATATAACAGTGACCCGGGCCGCTGGGGAAACAATAGTGATGCAAAGGTGCGCAGTTATTGGATGAAAATGTGAGTCCTGTCAAAGTAAAGATGCTAACCTGTCGACAAGACCAGACGAAAGCTCTTCTAACAAGGTAAGAAAGTGATGTATTTATATCTTGTGCAGGTTTTAAATTGTTGTGGTTGTGCATTATTTTAAGGGAAATGCACATCTGCCTAGATATTTGTCTAGATTATACTGCTACTACGACTCATACTGCCAACCTTCTATAAATGTTGCTCAGTTTTTTTGGCATTAGGCCATGCTGCTGTCCATGGGCTGAGTGTGTGTGTGTGTCTGTGCAGGTGCGTGTGATTGGTTGTCAGGACCTGCTGAGGCTCCTGCTTTGATCTGATGCTGTTCTTCACTTATGCTGTTATTAGTTATTATCAGTGTTTGTGCAGACAGGATATGGTTGGTGATGTTTTTCATAATATCATTTGAAATCATACTTAAACAGATTTTGGTTTTATTATCACCATAAGTTGCTGTGTGGTTGTTAAATAAAGTGTATTGTGTTTCTGCTGAAGTGGGCTCAGTGATATGTTATATTATATTATAATATTATGGTGTTTTCTGGCTCAAAGAGGGAAAACTCACTGTTGTATATCTTGAAAGAAACTAATGCACTTTGTGATGTAGATTACCTAAATATTACGCTTTTTTAAAATGAGTCTATAAATCGAGGGTATGGAGGGTCTATGAAACCTCTCACCCCCGGGGCTTTAACATCAGGTCAAGTCGGCCCTGCCACAAGTAGTCCGGTCACACACCTCAGCGCCTTCGGTCACTTAGCAACGTCAGCTGATCTGTAGTCTACTTCACTTCGGGATAAAACTACTTCTAGGCCACTAGTATGGATGAGTTTCACATTAACTTTCACATTTTTGAATAATACGGTGCTTTTGACTCAGCAGAAGGCTGAGTTGTCATCAACTGTCAAGAAAAGAAAAAGAGAGGAAAGAAGCAAAACAACACAAAGTTCTGGATGACAGATGTTGATAAAATAAAAGAGGATCGACACAAACTGAAGACAAACAGAGCAGCACAGTATGAGCCAAGTCAGATTTAAAAGATGGTTAGAGGACTTCAGCTGAGTTCTAAACAATGTTCTGTTCAACGTCTTTGTCGGCGGTTTGCAGAATTATATTTCTCTGCTGTAAACACTATGAACGGCTACAAACACACACTGTGTGAAGCTGTTTCTGTGTTGGCAAGTAGCCGTGTAGTGAGCAGGATGATGTTTAGAACCTCTGACATTATCTGGACAATAAGTCCTGACTAATACACTCAAAGACTGAACGTGATCAATAACTAATAATGTCTGATAATATGATATTACATGAATATAATATAATACTTTAACTATAGCAGCCTGATGG
Source organism: Acanthopagrus latus (assembly GCF_904848185.1). Lineage (NCBI taxonomy): Eukaryota > Metazoa > Chordata > Actinopteri > Spariformes > Sparidae > Acanthopagrus > Acanthopagrus latus. Next base: position 301,401 of record NC_051048.1, on the reverse strand, counting down.
GGCCAAATGGGCGGAGTCAGTGTGACTGCCAGTGTTTGACAGCCCGCCACTTTTATTTTGAAATCCAAATCTGTAGTCTTATTTTTCCCATGATGCAGCTTGTCTCTCTTAAATCAATTAATGGCTTAGGACATAAATATTATGGTAATCTGATTACTGTGCAGCCAGGTGAGAGGTCAGCAGTGATGTCACGTGATGTCACGTGATGTCACGTGATGTCACGTGATGTCACGTGTGCACTCACCTGGCCGCGGCGCTCTCTGCTCGCCACACTGTCATCACCTGTTTCTCTCTCTCTGTCTCGCTCGCCCACTCTCTCTCCCAGCAGAACCAGTTCATGGAGCCGCAGACTGGACCTGCTGAGAGAGGGGCGGAGCTCCGGGCCCTGCACACACACACACATACACACACACACAGACACACACACACACACGGTGACGGACACTGAAACTTTAAACTCGTAACATTAAATTGAATAAACTTTATTTAAACTCACCTCCTGAGATGAGTCTGTCTGCTCCACAGCCTGCAGGATATGACATCACACACACATTATGACATCACAGACACATTATGACATCACAGACACATTGTGACATCACACAACATGACTATGTGTGTGTGTGTGTGTGTGTGTTACCGTGGTCTCCAGCCTCTCTCGCTCTCTCAGCAGTTGAGGACCCTGTAAAAAATCAGCCAATCAGAGCAGCTCACTGGTCACATGGTGCAGTGACATCATCATATCTCTGTCTCGCATGTTCTGACCAATCAGCAGCCTCAGATTTAAGGTGAGTGGAGCTCTCAGCTGACCCACTGGACCTGTTCACACCTGACCAGAACTAAAGAGTAAGTGGTGCCGGTCCCAGCCTGCACAGCCGGACACCGGAACGGTTCTGCACAGCCGGACACCGGAACGGTTCTGCACGCCACTGAAGTCAGAACCAGACTTTCTTCATATTTGAGCAGATTAAAGGTCAACAGACGTCCGGTCCTGAAAGGCTCCAACAGAACCAGTACATTTAGTGGTAATCAGTAGGAAGCTGAGTGATGATGTCACTCAGGTGACCTCTGACCTCTGAACTCTGGCTCGACTCCGAGGAGGCTGATGATGAAGAGGAGGAGGAGGAGGTCCTCTGTCCACCGGCGTCAGGAGGAGGGGAGGGCTGCACACACACACAGACACACACACACGCACACACATTGTGATACTGTATTCTGGGCTGTCTTCCTCAAAGATATCGGCGTGTAGTAGGTTGATAAAAGATTCTGCGGAGGCAAGGCTGGGTGGAACCCTATACCTAACCCTTATTAAAACAGACTTGAGCCTAGCGTCCGAGCAGAGTGTGGCCCCACATCTGATGTTCTCCAATCTAGGGCAGAATAATGCCAAACGTTTCTACCCTTCTTGCCCTATCAGAACTCCTACTCTTAGGAATTCTACCAAGTGCCCCCCCTCTCGTCTCTCTCGTGGGACCCTTCTTAAAGTCCTTTGAGCAGTACCTACTTACTCCAAATTGGTCACTGTGGTGGGTTGAAGGTTCATCTCCCATAAATGACCAAGTCTGTTACTGTCCCTCCTTCGGGCTCCAAAATTACCTAGATGAGCCCTCTATCCTTTTCTGGAGATGTATGTGTTTAGATATCATCCTCCATCTGACACAGCAGTCAGGCTCCAATTCAGTTCCTATAGTGGCCTTGTCTCCTGCTAACCTTTGACCCACACAGCTAAATGCTGACTCCAAGGTCTCTTGGAGCTGTGAGCCCCGTATTGTCTGCATTCCCTAAGTCACACAAGGAGGAACAGGTTAAATTTAAACTGAGTTGAATTAAAGGCCAGAATGTGTTGCCGTCCAGATACCTCAATACCATCACTGACAACATGGCTTGTGTGTGTGTGTGTGTGTGTGTGTGTGTCTCACAGATGTCTGGCCCACTTGTTGCAGAAAGGGCTGAAGGCTGCTGAGTTGTTCCCATGTTACCTGTATAACACACACACACACACACACACACACACACACACACACACACGCACACACACAGACATCAATGATTACATGCTGAACCAATAAACCAATCAGCAGATCAATGAACAGGATTCTTACAGGTGTAGCCTGGTTCTGATCCAGCAGACAGAACAGTATCAGTAAAATCCACATCCTGGAAAGATCTGGTCCTGATGGTCTGAACTGGACCTGATGGACTGAACTGGTCCTGATGGTCTGAACTGGACCTGATGGACTGAACTGGTCCTGATGGTCTGAACTGGTCCTGATGGACTGAACTGGTCCTGATGGTCTGGGTCGGTCCAGGTCCGGGGCTCCTGCAGGTTCTGAATGAGTCTTGCTGTGATTTGTCTATTTTATTGTCTCTCAGCAGGAAGTGACCCGTCATCATGTCTTCCTGTGGCCCCGCCCCTTCACCACCAGCCCCGCCCCCTCCCACTGACCGCCGCCCATCAACCAAAACAACCTGATTTATGTGTGTGTGTCTGTTTTGTGTGTTCCAAGTGAGTCAGTGTTTGTTGTCGTCCTGCGTCTGCAGAGAGAATCTCAGTTGTTTCACATGAACGTCACAAACTGCAGCTGAGACTGAAGCAGCTGTGGTGAACCAACAACACAACAACAACACACCCTGCTGACAGTAAACACATTACACAACCAGCACTGACACACACACACACACACACATGACTTCAAACAGTGAAAGTGAAGAAACAAGTCAGTGATAAGAAAATTATTAATGAAGTGAAGTTATGAATAAACAGCAGTCACATGGTGAGCAGGACTAACTTATTAATATAATGTTATAATTATGTAGTTAATATTATGAAGTAATTATTATGAAGTTATAATTATAGAGTAATTATTATAGAGTTGTTATGGTCAGTGAGTTGAACATGAGTTTATAGATGTTGTCCTCTCTGACGTGTGTTGTGAGGTTGACAGTTGCTCAGAATCAGGTCTCTTTACTAACAGGCAGAGAAGACAACATGTTCCCTCTGAACTCTAACATGTTAACATGTCCTCCACTCGTCAATAATACTACTATACTATTAGAAATATTCTATAACATTAAAATGTGGTTAAACTTGTAAACGTTAGTTCTGCAAGTGAAGTTGTTGCAGCAGAGGAAACGATTCATCACTTACGGCAAACTCCTCATCTCTGCTGTCACTCATGGTGGCGCACATTTGTTTCTCCATCGCCCTGATCATTTTACGGGACACTCTCTCGTGGTGTGCCCGTTTGTTGATAACCCAACCCTGCATGTTTATCTCCAGCTCCTCTCTAGACTTCTTCCTCCCTCCAGCAGGCAGCCTGGCCCTGTTGCTGTCCTCCTCAGACAGACGCTGAAGCTCACTTTGATTTTTTCACCAATCTCTCACTCTCTTGGGGTCAGCAGAGAAACGTCTAGCGGCTGCTTCTCCTGAGTTTCACTCTGCATATAATTTCATGTCAGGGTTCTCCCCAGACAATGGAACAGTGGCGCAGTGCCGCTCTACTCATTTTCAGTATTAGCTGCTTTGTAGCGTGTGAGGGTGACGAGCGAGCGTCCGTCAGTCCGACGATAGCAACTAACTGTGGCCGCCCCGTCCGATCTACCATCTCTACCCCCCAGTCCGATAGTAGAGACCCCCCGATGACGGTGCGCCGCTACACTAAACATTTCCGGGGAGAACCCTGCATGTCATACTTTTTTTTTTTTTTGCTACACTGGAGCCATGGTTATCATCACTGTGATATTGACTGACAGAAAGTAAGCACAATAAATGAAAAAGTAGAGAAGAAAAACATCCCATCACGTCTTCTTCCTTGATTTTTAGAAAAAATAAGTAAATTAGACCCGACATTTATTTGGAACAGGCGTTTATTTACCAAAATATACACCAGCACCCGGCGGTAAAAGGGGACCCGGCGGTTAATTGAAACCCGGCTATAATTTGGAAATTTACGGTATATTAGCTGGTCCTCCCTGAGCCTGCCAACTCCTAGAATGATGAACACAAGTGATTCCTGCATGGTCTCTGCAGCCCCACTGGTAACACGGAGCTCCTACAGGCTGTTCAGAATCTGCTCCTGTCGTTACGTAACTAAAGGAGTCATTATCATAGTCCCGCCTCCTCTGAGCGGTGACAGCAGATATCTGAGAGGAGGCGTTCATCCCTGAGGTGAAGTTCAGTGTGTCCAGCAGTGAGACAGCTGAGTTTTACTCAGAGCTAGATGTGCAAATTACTCTGTTGTTGGTTGTATAAATCAACATCAGTGTCTATATTCTGTCCCAGCTACAGAACAACAGAAGAGACAGTGGCTGTGTTTCATATTTTAAGACAACGTGCCGGCTGAACTGAAGGGAGGTTTATTGTGATGGTGGGACGTGTACACAAAGAGTCTGAATTCATCACCCACAGCTTCATTATTTCAGTGAGAAATACATGAACACAAATAACCAAAGTAATGAGTATTTATTACATGTATTATGGGGAACAAAATGAAAGACTTTTGTTCTCTAAATCTAAAACAGTGATTCATAAACAGACTACAGTTTGAGAATCATGGATCAAAGTAGTGTCATGTTCATCTCACCCAGTAATGACAACACATGATCTAATTAATGGACACGGCACACTTTTAAAGCAGTAACTTAAATACCATCAATCTTGCACAGTAAGCAACTGGAATGCCACAGTCACAAGTTCAGTTTACACTGCTGTGTGTTGGAAATTCACCACATTGACCTCAACCAGCTCCTTGTCCTCTTCTTCATCACCTGGTGCATACAGGATGTGCATTTACTGTGTATGTGAAAGGAATAGTTCATGTTTTTTGAAGTAGCTCATATAAATTACATATCTATAGTCGGTCTGTTTCCTACCGTAATCACTGATCAGCACAGAGTCCAGATAAAAAGATAAATAAACCACCTAAAACAAGGCTCACCTTAAAAAATCAATAACAGTTCAAGTGTATGTTGTAAAATGAAAATTCACACCACTTTATATCGCCATCAGGCTGGCCTTTCTTTTGGCACTAACCGTAGAACCTCCGTATGAATCCACTGAAACTCTGATCCAAACAGGTGATCTGCGAGTGGAGAAATACAGCGCGAGGCCCAGTTGCACTAATGTATAGGGATACAGAGGAAAGACAAACATTAGCTGTAAAGACATGCTACAACAACATATTGTATTACAAAGTATTAACTCATACCATGATCTCAGACCTGTTAGCTTTGGCCTCAGTGTGTTAGCATGATACCATGTCCACAGACCTATTAGCTTTAGCCTTTGTCTGTTGGCATGATACCATGACCGCAGACCTATTAGCTTTAGCCTTTGTCCGTTAGCATGATACCATGACCTCGGACGTGTTAGCTTTAGCCTCTGTCTGTTAGCATGATACCACTATCTGAGACCTGTTAGCTTTCGCCTCTGTCCATTAGCTTGATGCCATGATCTGAGACCTGTTAGCTTTAGCCTCTGTCTCTTAGCATGATACCATGACCTGACACCTGTAAGCTTTAGCCTCAGTGTGTTAGCATGATATCATGATCTCAGACCTGTTAGCTTTAGTCCCAGTGTGTTACCATGACCTCAGATGTGTTAGCTTTATCCTCAGTCCGTTAGCATGATACCAAGACCCCAGACCTGTTAGCTTTGGCCTCAGTGTGTTACAATGATACCATGACCACAGACCTATTAGCTTTAGCCTTTCTCTGTTAGCATGATACCATGACCTCAGACCTGTTAGCTTTAGCTGTAGTGTGTTAGCATGATACCATGACCTGAGACCTGTTAGCTTTGGCCTCAGTATGTTACCATGACCTCAGACCTATTAGCTTTAGCCTTTGTCCGTTAGCATGATACCATGACCTCGGACGTGTTAGCTTTAGCCTCTGTCTGTTAGCATGATACCACTATCTGAGACCTGTTAGCTTTCGCCTCTGTCCATTAGCTTGATGCCATGATCTGAGACCTGTTAGCTTTAGCCTCTGTCTCTTAGCATGATACCATGACCTGACACCTGTAAGCTTTAGCCTCAGTGTGTTAGCATGATATCATGATCTCAGACCTGTTAGCTTTAGTCCCAGTGTGTTACCATGACCTCAGATGTGTTAGCTTTATCCTCAGTCCGTTAGCATGATACCAAGACCCCAGACCTGTTAGCTTTGGCCTCAGTGTGTTACAATGATACCATGACCACAGACCTATTAGCTTTAGCCTTTCTCTGTTAGCATGATACCATGACCTCAGACCTGTTAGCTTTAGCTGTAGTGTGTTAGCATGATACCATGACCTGAGACCTGTTAGCTTTGGCCTCAGTATGTTACCATGACCTCAGACCTGTTAGCTTTAGCCTCTGTCCGTTAGCATGAGACCATGATCTGAGACCTGTTAGCTTTAGCCTCTGTCTCTTAGCATGATACCACGACCTGAGACCTGTTAGCTTTAGTCTCAGTCTGTTAGCATGATACCATGACCTCAGACCGGTCAGCTTTAGCCTCTGTCCGTTAGCATGATACCATGTTCTGAGACCTGTTAGCTTTAGGCTCAGTGTGTTAGCATGATATCATGACCTCAGACCTAATAGCTTTAACCTCTGTCCGTTAGCATGATACCATGACCTGTTAACTTTAGCCTCTGTATGTTAGCATAATACCATGACCTGAGACCTGTTAGCTTAAGCTTCTGTCTGTTAGCATGATACCACTATCTGAGACCAGTTAGTTTTCGCCTTTATCCGTTAGCATGAGACCATGATCTGAGACCTGTTAGCTTTAGCCTCTGTCTCCTAGCATGATACCATGACCTGAGACCTGTTAGCTTAAGCCTCTGTCTGTTAGCATGATACCACTATCTGAGACCAGTTAGTTTTCGCCTTTGTCCGTTAGCATGAGACCATGATCTGAGACCTGTTCGCTTTAGCCTCTGTCTCTTAGCATGATACCATGACCTGAGACCTTTTAGCTTTAGTCTCAGTCTGTTAGCATGATACCATGACCTGAGACCTGTTAGCTTTAGTCTCAGTATATTAGCATGATACCATTACCTGAGAACTGTTAGCTTTAGTCTCAGTCTGTTAGCATGATACCATGACCTGAGACCTGTTAGCTTTAGCCTCAGTGTGTTAGTATGATATCATGACCTCAGACCTGTTAGCTTTAGTCCCAGTGTGTTACCATGACCTCAGACATGTTAGCTTTAGCCTCAGTCTGTTAGCATGATACCATGACCTGAGACCTGTTAGCCTTAGCCTATGTCTGTTAGTATGATACCATGACCTCAGACCTGTTAGCTTTAGTCCCAGTGTGTTACCATGACCTCAGACATGTTAGCTTTAGCCTCAGTCCGTTAGCATGATACCATGACCTGAGACCTGTTAGCTTTAGTCTCAGTCTGTTAGCATGATACCATGATCTGAGATCTGTTAGCTTTAGTCTATGTCTGTTAGCATGATACCACTATGTGAGACCAGTTAGCTTTAGGCTCAGTGTGTTAGCATGATATCATGTTCTGAGACCTGTTAGCTTTAGCCTCTGTATGTTAGCATGATACCATGACCTGAGACCTGTTAGCTTTAGCCTCAGTGTGTTACCATGACCTCAGACCAGTCAGCTTTAGCCTCTGTCCGTTAGCATGATACCATGACCTGAGGTCTGTTAGCCTCTGTATGTTAGCATGATACCATGACCCGAGACCTGTTAGCTTTAGCCTCTGTATGTTAGCATGATACCACTATCTGGGACTAGTTAGCTTTTGTCTCAGTCTGTTAGCATGATACCATGATCTGACATCTGTTAGCTTTAGCCTGTGTCTGTTAGCATGATATCACTATCTGATACCAGTTAGTTTTAAGCTCAGTGTGTTAGCATGATACCATGTTCTGAGACCTGTTAGCTTTAGCCTATGTCTGTTAGCATGATACCACTATCTGAGACCTGTTAGCTTTAGCCTCAGTGTGTTAGCATGATACATGACCGCAGACCTGTTAGCTTTAGTCTCAGTCTGTTAGCATGATACCATGACCGCAGACCTGTTAGCTTTAGCCTCTGTCTCTTAGCATGATACCATGATCTGAGACCTGTTAGCTTTAGCCTCTGTCCGTTAGCACGATACCATGTTCTGAGACCTGTTAGCTTAAGTCTCAGTCTTTTAGCATGATATCATGACCTCAGACCTGTTAGCTTTAGCCTCTGTCCGTTAGCATCATACCAAGTTCTGAGGCCTGTTAGCTTTAGGCTCAGTCTGTTAGCATGATACCATGTTCTGGGGCCTGTTAGCTTTAGGCTCAGTGTGTTAGCATGATACCATCCCTGCTGTAAAAAAACAGCACAGACCAGCACTAAAACACAATGTATGCTGGTCTTGCTAGTGACATTTCACCAGCATATATTGTGTTCTGGTGTTGGTGTGTGCTGTTTTTTAAGCAGGGATGAAGTCAGACCTGTTAGCTTTAGCCTCTGTCTGTTAGCATGAGTCCTCTTGGTGTTAGCTTCAGTCATTTGCAGGGGCAGGAACCAGACTTAATAAATAAATAAATGCAGCTGATACATTCAGGTGCAAACCTCCTGTTAACTCCTGTTAGCTCCTGTTAGCAGCTCCTGTTAGCAGCTCCTGTTAGCAGCTCCTGTTAGCTGTCCAAACTGAAGCTGTGTGGTCGCTGTCACACCACAAACATCCACTGTGTGTGTGTGTGTGTGTGTGTGTGTGTGTGTGTGTGTGTGTGTGTTGTTCCCGGTCTGTTCTAAATAGGGTTGAGCTGAATGTGAAACTGTTTATCTGCCTTCCAGAACCACAGACAGTAAATAAAGACACACACACACACACACACACACACACACACACACACACACACGCACTTCCTGCTGTACAACAAAAAGTTAGCATGCTAAGCTAACGGCCCTCTGGTCCTCTCTCGGGGATCTACTGACTGCATGGCTCCACTTGAAGTTCTCCAAAGAGACTTTCTGAACCATCTCAGGTTTACAACCCCGACCAAGGAAGATAAAAGTGATCTGATGAAGCTCTGAAGGCGCCTGCAGGCCCGGTGACCCACAGAACCGTAGAAGAAGTTCTGGATGCTGCTGCTGATGTGATAAATGAACCCTGTGAAGAAGGATTTGATCCATCCTTCAGATCTGCAGGATTCTGTTCTGCTGAAGCCAACAGGAAACCTGCTGCAGACACAACGTGGTACCGTCCAACAGCCCTACCTGTCCTCAGACAACATGAGGACAGGTGCTCCACCAGACATGGAGGATACAGGTGATCACACACCTGTCAGTGTGCTCACTCCCCAGGATGTTCTGCCTCCCTGTTAGTTCAGCATGAAAACACAGTCACATCTTCTCCGTGTTGACTTTTCCTCGAGCTTCTGCAGAGATGAGATGTTGTGATATTTGTTTGTTGTATCGACAATCTCACCACCAAAATTCCCACTTGAGGGGATGTGAAGTCATTTCCAACTCGTCCTTGTGATGATGAAGTCTGCCATCACATATGTGTTTCTTACACATGAACGTCGCTCCTCCTCAGTGACTGGCAGGGCGGACTGGGAGCTGGTTTAGAGAGGCCGTTAATCTGATCACATGACGGATCCAAGTGGAACCATAAGTTTAACATCAATACTTTATTTGCACTATAATAACTGCAGGAGTGGATGGGCTCATTGTTTCTGTGTGACTGGATTTGGAACATCAACATTTGACATCTTAATATAATTCTATGCAAACACCCAGTCCTGCACATGCACCTGTACCTGCACTGTTGGTTTGGTGGTTCCTGCTTCTCCTCCTCCTCCTGTCCCTCCTCATCTGTCTCTTCCTCCTCCTCACTCCTATAACTGGCATTATCCTGTCCCTCTGCATCAACTTTTATGGCACTTTTGCAAAGAATTCACTAATACAATATAAAAGTCAACAAAAGCGCCACACACACACAAACACACACACAGTAAATAAATAACTCACTTTAATATATTTTTCTCGAGCTGGTAAAAATGGCTATAATATATTAATGTAGGAACAGAACAGGAAAACAGGAAGTATAACTTGTATATTCAAATAATATCTTTCTTTGTTTGTCTGGTCAGTATGGATTTTATTTTTAATTGATCAAGCAGATTAAGGATTTTCGCAGGTATGGTGTAACACCTTTAATGTTCTGTGTAGGTTTAACATCATCAGGATTTCTGTCTTTATGTCTCTGTGGCGTTTATGTTTTGAGTCCTGTCACTATGTGACGGACAATAAAGTTTTCTGAATCTTGAATCATTAGTTAGCAACATCATCTCTAAGTTAGCGAACACATGTCGGTGCTGTGGAACTTCTTCAGAGTAAATGAGGCAGATAAAACACGAGCCGTCTGCAGTCTGAGCAACAGGAGCATCTGCAGTTTCAACACGACAGTGACGTCATTGATCAGATCGATGAATTAACACATTAAACTGATCTCACAAGTTGCACAAAATGCAAAAATATCGTTCGATCCGATCCGACCGGTGGACAGCCTCGTTCTGTGAGCCCTGAACACATCCAAAACACAAAGCAGAGTTCTCAACGGGCCTGAAATTACAACCCGACCCGTGGCTGCATCCTGTTTTAACCTTCTTTTCTTTTTTGCCATTAATTTTTCTGCTCCACTCATCTCTTTCTCTGGCTTCTCTCTTTTTTTGCATGTTTGGAGGAGGAAGAGGACAAGGAGGAGCAGCAGGAGCAGCAGGAGGAGGAAGAGAAGCAGGAACCACCAAACCAACAGTGCAGGTACAGGTGCATGTGCAGGACTGGGTGTTTGCATAGAATTATATTAAGATGTCAAATGTTGATGTTCCAAATCCAGTCACACAGAAACACTGAGCCCATCCACTCCTGCAGTTATTATAGTGTAAATAAAGTATTCATGTTAAAATTATGGTTCCACTTGGATCCGTCATGTGAACAGATTCCATCCTGCCTGGATCTTATGGAACAATCAACAGGCTGCAGACAGAAATCAGTCCCTGTTTCTTAAAGGCTGGTTTGACTGTGTTGTGTTTAGTTATGAGCTTCTGAATGATTCAGGTGTCTTTAATTAAAGCTACCTGTGAAGAACTGACCCAACAAAGAGGATCAGAACTCTGCTGCTCTTTGCACCCAGAACACTTCAAGTTACCTGCGAGTATTCTGTCTGTAACTACAGGTCGCTCCTGTAGAAACCTTTCTCAGGTGGGATTCCTGCGCTGTGTCTTGGTGGAAGGTTGATGTTCACATCAGGAGTGTTTTTACTTCCTGTCACCACATGAGATGTTTCCTGACATCAGCAGTAAAGTTAAAGAAGTTCTGATTAAGCTCTTCCACAGATTCTGACCCTGTCATGAAGTTCTGACCCGATGTGTCTGATTTATGTTCTGCAGAGATCAGGTCCAGTTTTTATACTGATGGACTCAAATGTCCCGTGAGGTTCTGGTCACTATAACTGAAGCTCTGGTCTGATGTTTGAGTGTCTGATCTAATAATAAGGAGATTAATGATGTGATAAAGTTTCTGTGTTTGTTGGATAAATAGATAAAAGTCAGATTTCAGTTTATTTCAAATGAAACTTTGTTTTATCTTAAACTGAGGACTTTTTATGATTCTGTCTGTAAAGAACCTGAAAACAAGAAGCTTTAAAGACGTCCAGCATGTTGAAACATCGTGGACCGACTGCAGGTAGAAGAGTATCTAGAGTTTATATAAGCTTGTTCTTCTGTTACGGCCTGCAGAGGTTTACAGTTTAACTCCACCAGAGGGCAGCATCACACTGAGTCAACATGAACACTGTCAGTCTGAACTGTGACATCTGTAACATCTGGATGAATATGTTAAATACACAGCTGTCTCATCCTGCATCACCATCTTTGTGTCTGTTTGTCCCTGAGGACTGATGGTTGAGTCTTTCAGCTCTCACACATACAGACACACTGAGCTACAGTGAAGAAGACGTCAGACTGTCCACACTTTGTTCTGACTGAGGACCAGCAGTGTGTTTTATCTTCACTGAGGATTTAATTCATGTTGTTTCATGAAAACAATCCTCAGGTTCTGAATGTGAACTGACTCCTGCTGCAGGACGTCCTCTGCTGCAGGACGTCCTCTGCTGCAGGACGTCCTCTGCTGCAGGACGTCCTCTGCTGCAGGACGTCCTCTCGTCCTCTGCTGCAGAACGTCCTGCTGCAGGACGTCCTCTGCAGACGCCCGTCAGGATCAATGTGATCATTAAAGTGTTTCTGACGTCGTCTTCATCTAAACATTTTGTCTCTCAGTGTTTAATGCTTCACTTTTCATTCTGTCCTTCATGACGTCTCTGCTGAGGACATTTAATCTTCTGGCTCCTCCACACATACAGCTGCTGCTGCGCCGCTCTACACACCCACCAGACTCCATTCATAAAAACACTGATTTAACACTGGAACTGGAACTGCACAGAACCAGAGAGCAGCATGTCGTGTCTCTGACTGTTGGACCGGACCGGACATCATCATGTTGTGTCTCTGACAGACTGTTGGACCGGACCGGACATCATCATGTTGTGTCTCTGACAGACTGTTGGACAGGACCGGACATCAGCATGTTGTGTCTCTGACTGTTGGACCGGACCGGACATCATCATGTTGTGTCTCTGACAGACTGTTGGACCGGACCGGACATCATCATGTTGTGTCTCTGACAGACTGTTGGACTGGACCGGACATCATCATGTTGTGTCTCTGACTGTTGGACCGGACCGGACATCATCATGTTGTGTCTCTGACTGTTGGACCGGACCGGACATCATCATGTTGTATGATGGTCCTGCTGCTCCGACTGGAACCAGCTCTTTGGACCAGAGTTCAGTCTGAGACCAGAAGGTTTCTAGACGTGAGTTAATCTGTGAGGAGACGCTGCTGTGAACAATGTTTGTATCACAGTTTCATGTGGAGACACGTGACACTTCCTGTCTGTGATCATGTGATCAATAAATCCACAGAGTCTCAGACTTTCTTTGTTTATTGATCAGAAAACTTCAGCAGAAACACAGAAACCAACAATCACCATCAACCAGCCCCAAATGATTCCAGCAGGTTATATCTGACTGAGACAGCACAGCTAGTGAGCCACAGGCCGGGACAGGAAGCACGGTCCAGACTAGACCTGGTCCAGGACCGTCACGGTCCTCACAGACCAACAGGGACGAGGACAGAGACAGGACAGTCCTGGATCAGGTGCAGACCGGATCAGGATCAGAGGACACATCATCAGAGAAGCAGGTGTTCAGCTGCTCCAGCAGGGGGCAGCACTGACAGCACATGAAGCTGCTTCAGGACCAGGATCAGGACCGGGACCAGGATCAGGGTCAGGATCAGGACCTGGATCAGGATCAGGATCAAGACCTGGACCTGGACCAGGACCAGGACCACGATCAACACCTGGACCAGGATCAGTTACTGGGGACCAGAATCCTTCCTGAATTCAAGAAAGAAGAGACAATACGATCAACCTCAAATACACCGTGACATTAAAACTGGTACAAACTGGTCTGAGGTGTGAACTGGTCTGAGGTGGGTTCTGGTCTGAGATGTGTGAACTGGTCTAAGATGTGTGAACTGGTCTGAGATGTGTGAACTGGTCTAAGATGTGTGAACTGGTCTGAGATGTGAACTGGTCTGATGTGGGTTCTGGTCTGAGGTGTGAACTGGTCTGAGGTGTGAACTGGTCTGAGGTGGGTTCTGGTCTGACCTCGGGCCTTGGTCTTGTAGTAGATGAATCCAGCCAGAGATAAGATCAGACCCAGGATCAGTCCAGACGCTCCGATGGCGATCTTGTTTCTCTCAGACTCAGGCATGGACGGGTCTGAGAGACAGACAGGTGAGAGACAGACAGGTGAGAGACAGACAGGTGAGACAGACAGGTGAGAGACAGACAGGTGAGAGACAGACAGGTGAGAGACAGACAGGTATTTACCCCAGTCCGTCACCAGAGGTTCCTTCAGGCTGATGTGCTCCACCACACAGGAGATCTTCTCTCCAGACCTTCAACACAAACAACACATCAGTACATCAGTACACACTCGGACTGGACCCGACTGGACCTGACTGGACCTGACTTGAACCTGACTTTCCCTGGAGGTTGACCTGAACCTGGAGGTGGACTCACCTGGGCGTGTACTCCAGGTGAGAGTGGATCTGGTAGTACCAATCACCGTCTGCCAGCTCATCAGTGGAAGTGACATCAGAGGTGACTTCCTGTCCGTCTCTGGTCCAGCTCACTTTGATCAGTTTGGGGTAGAAGTCGAAGACGCTGCAGACCAACATGGACTGATGTTTCCCAGAGGACGGCGTCGACGAGGTCAAAACGACGGAGGGCTTAACTGTAACACAGTGACATCATCACCATCATCATCATCATTTTCATCATTTTTATCTTAATCATTTTCATCATCATATTTTTTAATTATTATTCATAATAAATTATGATTTACAGGATATAATGTGTGCAGATGAAACCTGATGGGATGTAACCACAACAACATCACCTGATGATCAATAAAGCTGCAGTACCATGTTTGACCAGCAGGCAGAGACACTCAACATGATGTTGCTACACAAAGTTTAAATGTATCAGAGGTGAAGAAGCTGACAGCAGTCAGTGCGATCATGGATCAATAAGTTTATCAATAAGTATGATCAGTGTCCAGTGTTCAGTCAGTGTGTTCATGAATCAATAAGTTAATCAGTGTTCAGTCACGTTTATGGATCAGTAAGTTAATCAATAAGTTGATGATGTCGTGTGTTGGACACACAAACTCACCTGACTGAGTCAGAACACCACTGGAGTAAGAATCAACATGTTGTTTACAGACTCCCTCCTTCTGAGCTCTCATCTGAGCCAGGAGTGACTTGTCTTTGTTCCAGTTCTCTGCGTTCTTCACTCCAAGTTCAGTGTATCCAACATACTCTCCAACGCTGCTGCTGAACCTGATGTACTCCAACTTGTTGAAGACGTACGAGTCGGTGAACTCGATGTCGTTCAGATCAGTGGAGTTAAACAGACAATGGATCACTCTCATGTGCATGAATCCATCTGAAGAACAAACAGAATCAGTCTGGAGTCAAAACTGTGAAACTGAAGCCTCATGTCACTAAATACAGACTGATCAGTGTATTGATCAGAGACTATTGATCAGAGTATTGATGAGTGTATTGATGAGTGTATTGATCAGAGACTTTTTATCAGAGTATTGAGGAGTGTATTGATCAGAGACTATTGATCAGAGTATTGATGAGTGTATAGATCAGAGAGTATTGATCAGAGTATTGATAAGTGTACTGGTGAGTGTACAGATCAGAGACTATTGATCAGAGTATTGATGAGTGTATAGATCAGAGTGTACTGATCAGAGACTATTGATCAGTGTATTGATGAGTGTACTGATCAGAGACTAGTGATCAGAGTATTGATGAGTGTATTGATCAGAGTATTGATGAGTGTATAGATCAGAGTGTATTGATCAGAGACTATTGATCAGAGTATTGATGAGTGTGTGTGGTGCTGTACCTGCTGTGCAGAGGCTGATGAAGAGGAGGGAGAAGCTGAGGAAGGATGAATCCATGTTCCTGTGTTCACTTCACAAACACTGACACAGTCTGACTGAGAGCGGCTCTAAAAACTCAGCACAGGGTCACATGACCTCATCATCAGCTGTTACCAGGCAGACTGCTCTCACTCAGGACGCTCACTGACACCAGCTGAGACACACACACACACACACACACACACACACACACACACACAGCTGCTTCAGTACCTCAGGAACCAGAACAGAACCACACACACACACACACACACACACACACACACACACACAGCTGCTTCAGTACCTCAGGAACCAGACCAGAACCACACACACACACACACACACACAGCTGCAGGAAGGTAAAAGGCTTGTTGACAGAAGCTGAAGTGTCAGCAGTGATGAAGGTGAACAGACAGAGAACAGAGACAGAACTGATGTGTGGCAGTGAGAACAGAACCAGCACTTTATATTTAAAGAAAGTTCTGAAACAAATCACATGGAAAACACAGACATTATAGTTGACTAAAGTGCTGTACAATGAAACTGTATGTATACATATATACGCATACATACACACGTGTATATATATATATATATATATATATATATATATATACACACACAGTTGTGTTCAAAATAATAGCAGTGTTGTTAAAAATGTGGGTAAAGCTCAAAATCCTTCAAATATTTTTATTTCCATTCACTGGGAACACTGCACATTATATTTTACATGAAAGCATCAAGAAAAAAGTAGCAATATTTGAATTAATTTACAGAAAATGAAGAAAAAGTGGTTGTTGGCTGTTCAAAAAAATAGCAGTGTCTGAATTTTTCACAACAAACTCATGTTTACTCAATGAACTGAAACAACATTAAGATTTAGCATTCCTGTGATTAACAAAACTAATATTTAGTTGCGTAACCACCGTTTTTGAGAACTGCTTCGCATCTGTGTTGCATGGAGTCAACCAACTTCTGACACCTGGAAACAGGTATTCCATCCCAGGATGATTTGACAACCTTCCACAATTCCTCTGCATTTCTTGGTTTTGCCTCAGAAACAGCATTTTTGATGTCACACCACAAGTTCTCTATTGGATTAAGGTCTGGGGATTGGGCTGGCCACTCCATAACCTTGATTTTGTTGGTCTGGAACCAAGATGCTGCTCGCTTACTGGTGTGTTTGGGGTCATTGTCTTGTTGAAACACCCATTTCAAGGGCATTTCCTCTTCAGCGTAAGGCAGCATGACCTCTTCAAGTATTTTGATGTAAGCAAATTGATCCATGATCCCTGGTATGCGATAAATAGGCCCGACACCACGGTAAGAGAAACAGCCCCATGTCATGATGCTTGCACCACCGTGCTTCACGGGCTTCAGAGTGTACTGAGGCTTGAATTCAGTGTTTGGGGGTCTTCTCACAAACTGTCTGCGGCTCTTGGACCCAAAAAGAACAATCTTTCTTTCATCAGTCCACAAAATGTTTCTCCATTTCTCTTTAGGCCAGTCGATATGGTCTTTGGCAAATTGTATCCTCTTCATCACATGTCTTTTTTTTAACAATGGGACTTTGTGGGGGCTTCTTGCTGATAGATTAGCCTCACACAGACGTCTTCTAATCGTCACAGTACTCACAGGTAACCTCAGTTCATCTCTGATCTCCCTGGAGCTGATCATTGGCCGAGTCTTTGCCATTCTGGCTATTGTTCGGTCCATTCGAATAGTCGTCTTCCTCTTTCTTCCACGACTCTCTGGTTTGGCTTTCCATTTCAATGCATTGCAGATCATTTTAGCTGAGCAGCCCATAATTTTTTGCACTTCTTTGTATGTTTTCCCATCTTGGATCAACGTTTTAATTAAAGTACGCTGTTCTTCTGAACAGTGTCTGGCACGACCCATCTTTCTCAGGTTCTCAGAGAAAATTGCATGTAAAACATGTGCTGGCTTCGTCTTTAAATAGGGGACACCTGAATGACACCTGTTTCTTCACATAACGACTGATCACAGTGATTGAGCTCCACACTGCTATTTTTTTGAACACACCCCTTTCACTTAATTATTCGACAACACAGACTCAGGAGCATTCATATCATGAATGTTGGGTCTGTTGGGTTTCTCTGACTCTACTACACCGACTGGTAAATTATTTGCGATGTAATATTAAGATTTCTACCAAAAACACTGATTAATCTGGTTAGTCATGTTGAACTGCTATTATTTTGAACACAACTGTGTATATATATATATATATATATATATATATATATATATATATATATATATATATATATATATATATATATATATATATGGAATAACAAGCTGCAGGCTGTGTCACTCTCTACTCTCTATAGCTTCATCCTCCCCCTCCTCCTCTTCTTCTCTCTCCTCCTCTTTCTCTTCCTCCTCTCTTTCATTCAGGCTCCCTCCTGATGGACCTCGGCCCCCTGGGTCCATCTACCATTTCTGGTCTCCTGCTGCCTTGAAATACTGATGGATGTCCTCATTTCTATATTTCTGTAACTCTTGATGCGTCTCTGTCTATTACTAATCATCCTGTGTGTCCTGCCCTCCTCCAGGTCACCATGGTGGACAGGAGGTCTTGTGGCTCCACTTGGTGATGTCTCATCCAGCTCAGTCGTCTCCTGGATCCACACACACTTTACATATAACTTGTATCAGACCTTCTGTTGATGTAACTTGTAATCTGAATGACTCCATAACAGACATTGTTATAATGAGCCCCTCTGGCCCCAGCACTAGTAACATTACCAATCTCTCTAGTCTGGGCGCCTTATCGCTAAATCTCTGTCATCTGTGACTCAGAATTATCTTTTGATACTCAGGTAACTAAAGTGATGCAGTCCTGCTTTGCCCAACTCAGACATCTGACAAAGATCAGGTCATTCTTCTCCTCTGCAGACTTAGAAAAGGTCATCCATGCTTTTATCTCCTCCAGACTGGACAACTGTAACACACTTTAGTCTGGCATCAACAGGTGAAACATCCAAAGACTGCAGCTGATCCAAAACGCTGCTGCTTGGTTTTTAACACGTACTAAGAGATGTGACCACGTTACACCAATCCTTGCTGCTCTTCACTGGTTACCTGGGAGTTTTAGAGTTGATTTTAAGATTTTACAGCTTGTTTTTAAAGCCTTGAATGGTCAGAGTCCTGCCTATCTTTGTGATCTGCTGACTCTTTATGAGCCTGATCGCTGCCTGGGATCCTCCAGCAGGGACTTCCTAATGTTCCAAAATCTCAACTTGTCACTGAAGGTGACCGGACCTTTGCTGTTCCTGCCCCTCGGCTATGGAACTCCTGGAGATCTCAGGCAGGTTAACTCAGTATCCTCGTTTAAATCCCTTCTTAAAACTCACTTTTATCTTATGGCTTTTTCTTAATCGTTGGTATTGTTGTAATTATTTAGATTATTTTATATGTTTTATCTTTGTTTGGATTTTTAACTCATTATCCTGTTTTATTGTAAAGCACTTTGTAACTTGTTTTTGAAAAGTGCTATATAAATCAAGTTATTATTAATTATTGAATCGAGGTTCTAAGGACAGAGGATGTTGTTGATGTACTGAGGCAATGTGATTGTGATGTTGTAAGGCAAACATGATCTGTTAGCTGCGTTGTTACAACACCGTAGCTCCCTTTCCACCAGCCACATTTGTATTTAGGAAACTGATATTTGTTCTGTTATCTGTGTTGACTGAGATTCTTTATTAATTTATTTTATATTTTATAATATATAAAAATCAACCTTGTGAACTCAGAGAGAGGAGAAATTGTTTCTTCTGATTCATCCTGTTGTCTTCCGTCAGTGACGTGTCTGTGATGTCAGTGTGATGTCAGTGTGATGATGTCAGCATGATGATGACAGTGTGATGACGTCAGTGTGATGATGTCAGCGTGATGTGTGAACAGCAGTGGATCATTAAGAAGAGACGGAGCAGGTGAAGATTGGAGGTTTTATTCCAGAGGTGGACACTGAAGCTCAGTGACGACTCACATTTCATTCAGACTGCTGTAACAAACTGTTTCACTCAGTCAGACCAAAGATCTCACACATGATGTTCAACACAACGTCTTCACAAACATTACAGCACATCAGAATCATCAGCAACATCTGGGAGCTTCACTGGACCAGTTCACAGATGTTTCATCACTGGTTCTGTTCAGAGAACTCAGAGATCAGATCAGTGATGGAGGATTAAACCTGCAGTCGCTCCATCAGGCCGGAGCTACAACGGGTCTTTAGACCGGTTCTGACTGCTCAGCTGGTCTGAGTCAGGACCGGACTATAGAGTGGATCCTGTTGCACCAACAGAACTGAACCCAGTCTGAACTTCAGCCGGTCTCAGTGAGACCGTCAGCTGGGACGTAGAATGAAAAGTGACCCGTCTGAGTTTAAGAACAGGCGTCGACCCGGTTGGTGCAACAAGAAACTAACAGGGAGTTTAGATCAGATCCTGATTCATGTGTTGGATCAGAACCACATGAGGCTGATGATAGATTCTATAAGTGACGGCAGGTTTCACACATCTGGTCACGAAGGTGTTTAAATAAAAGGGGCGGAGCCTGCAGAGACGCCGACTCAGCACCAACACACAGTTTGTCTCATAGTCTCATCCTGTCAACATCACTTCTGTCTCTACAGAGAAACTCCACCAGATCCAGATGTTCACACCTGGAGGAGGTGCTGATGTCACTGTCCAACACAGGCCACACACACACTGACAGGTCCACATCTGGATTAACACTTTATTACATCTGGAATCAGAAAAGCTTAAAGAGCATTCAGTGACAGTTCAGCAGGAATCAGATCAACACAGTGTTCAGGAGTTTATTGATACAAGATGGAGGAAAGTTATCAAAGAGAACAGAATGACATCATCAGCCCCGACCAATCATCTGCACTCGTTTCCTTTGATGAGGAAGAAGGTTCCAGCAGCCACACCGAGCAGACCCACAGTCAGACCCAGTCCACAGAACACTGCAGGTCCAACACCGGGCAGAGTCTTCTCCACATCTGGAGACAGAAACACACAGGGAGAGACGTTAACTCACCTCCACATCTGGAGACAGAAACACACAGGGACGTTAACACACCTCCACATCTGGAGACAGACACACACACAGATGTTAACACACCTCCACATCTGGAGACAGACACACACACAGATGTTAACACACCTCCACATCTTTACAATGTAAATAAAGTTCATATTGTTGCTAGTTTAAACAAAGTGTGTATTGTTGTCAGATAATTAACATTTTTATTGTTCCATACCGATGTTCATAATTGGCATGGAACTGTTGTATTAAGTTAGCCACCTGTCGGATTCATATTATCGGCATATAATACCAGAGTGACTGTTAACTGTTGCTAACAGTAGCTGCTGTTAGCTAGCTAGCCCCGTTAGCCACAGCCCTCTTAGCTGCCTCTGCCTGGGCTGGGAGCTCAGAGGACAGGGGGAGGGTTGGTGTTTTCACTGCTAGCTGGTTATGCTAACTTCACATAATGTCACAAGTATAATTAATTTCTCATTTCGTTGGTCATCTTTGCTAATTTTTTTAATATTTACAACTAAAATGTCAGAACAATTTTGGTTTGCAAACATTTACTGGATCTGCCAGAGAGCTGACCATGTTTTTATACAATGAAACCCATAAAAACACAAAATATACTATTGTATGAAGACATGATGACGTCAAAATGTTTTTGATGCACTTTACTGTACTGTACGGTACAGTATTGATTTTTTTCACATTTAATTTGAGTACATTTTAGTCATTTAAATTAAAAACACACTGTTTTTGGTAGTATAATAAGAGTAAAAGGATAAAACAAAAACGGATTTCCAAAAATTAAAATGGAAAAAAACTAAATTTGGGAAAAAATAAAACAGATTTTATAGGGCCCTATATATATATGTATGTATGTAATGTTTATGTATGTATGTGTGTGTGTGTGTATATATATGTGTATATGTTAATCAAGCATCTTTTTGAGATCATATGCCTTTACATGTAATTTTGAATGATACTTCTGTTTTTGCATGTCTAAAGGCATATTGTTACACTGGGTTGCACTCCTGAGGATATGTTTCAGCACAGAAAGCAGGTTACTTTCAAGAGATCCCTACTTGTAGCAGTCAGACTTATTGAAGTATACATAACTGTTTAAAGTAAGGAAAAATACATTTGTATGTACTCTATAGGATGTTAAGTAAATATTTGTCTCTCAGGCACTGTATGATTTTTAAGACAATTACTCTCCTTTTTTAGAAAAGATCATCTGCAGATGCAATCTGCCCTGCAGAGATGGAGGCCATTTTCACTGTCCATTCTGTGGAACTACAATAATCTGGAAAGACACCATCATGCCCCATCTTATACAGTGCACAAATAAATGTGATATGGCCCAGCTGACCTCGGCTCCACCTTCTCAACCACCCTCACCAGAGACCCACCCTACTGTTTTATCATCAATGAGTGTTTCATACACACTCCCACCTTCTGTGTCAGTCGTCAAAATTGACCATTCCTACACACAAACAGCATCCCTGAAGACCCCAGATCTGTCTCAGTCAACCCAGCTCCAACCTCAGAGGACCCCACTGCTCTAGAGGAAGAAGTATCATGGGATGTGCCACCAGCCCATGTGAGGTGCCCACACTGCCCACTGGTTTTATACAAGAGGAATTTGTTTTTACATATCCAAAGAAAACATGGCAAAGTAAAAGACACAACAGCACAATGTCACTTACAAAGTACATCTGTTGACCAAAGTAACAGCCTGTATACCGTCAGAAAAACTTCCAGAGGATTGAGTGTTCCATGTGTAGCACAAGACATGGGGACAGCAACATGTGATGAGTTGTGAGATGGAGGGTTGTTTTTCTACTTTGGAATATTTGGTGATGGAACACAAAAAAATGTTTGTCACAAAAGAGTCCAAGTCAAGTTATTAATGTTGCCAGCATGATGGTGTCATGTTGTGTTTAACTGTATTCCTGAAATAAAATGGAATTAATAGAATGCTGTCAATCTGGCAATGGTAAAATCTAATTATTACAGTCATTTAATAGTTATAAATGAAAATGAACATCTCCAGACCCAGGAACTCCCCGTTCTGTTGCACCACACTTGTCTGTGGCCACAGTTGCTCTTGATGCCCCTTCATACCTGAAGATCCCAGGTGGGCGAGGAAACTACAAGCTGGACTGATGTCTTTTAGCTTAGTTTCTTTATTATGCCTTTGAGCAAACAGTGTGTGGGAAGTCTGTACTGTGCTTAGTGAAGGCATCCTCTGGTAAACAGGCTCGGCCGTATACAGGAAAGACGGAGAGCATGACAGCTTCCTGCATGATCCTGTATAATATCTGGGCAATACAGTCCTTTCACTGCATCACCACCAATGATTTACAGTGCTGGCCTTGTGATTTTTCAGTTGTAGC
This sequence comes from Acanthopagrus latus, assembly GCF_904848185.1. Taxonomy (NCBI): domain Eukaryota; kingdom Metazoa; phylum Chordata; class Actinopteri; order Spariformes; family Sparidae; genus Acanthopagrus; species Acanthopagrus latus. Next base: position 278,367 of record NC_051048.1, on the reverse strand, counting down.
GTGAATGATATGTGTGAGCAGCCCCCCCCCCCCCCCCCCGCACACACACACACAAACATTGTATTTACGTTCAATAACTGTAATATTAATATTTACAATCAATATTAATTGTACATTGATGAAACATTGATATTTAATAAAAATTCATATAAATAATTTACTAATGTGATAATAAGTATGACATTTGTTGTGACCGTTTTAGTAATTGTCTATTTAATTTGAGAATTCAATATATTCAATCTTAGTTATTCTTTAGTCCTATTGTGTGTGTGTGTGTGTGTGTGTGTGTGTGTGTGTGTGTGTGCCCCCTACCTCCACACAAACATAATATTCACATTTGTATTCATAACGTTGATACTGAAGCTAAATTAACATTATTAAAATCATAACTTAGTGATTATTATAGGCCTCTAACTAACTTGTGAGTAAAGTCGTGATGAGACAATTAACTAATCAATTATACTGTTATGATAAACATGTAAATGCACAAAATGCATAGAGTTATGTTATGTGTTAACCACACAGTCTATGGTGTAAACATACGTGTTTTTAAGCTTTTATTTTGGTGATTAACTAACTTCCGCTTGAGACTTCTGGTATGGATTGGATATATGGCAGTTTAAATAAAGTCGTCAGTGTTTCTAAAGTTTCTCACCCCAGATCCTGGTCTGTGGCTCCTTCAGGGCTGGATGGGTCACTGAGCAGCTGTAGATGTCTCCTTGTTGGGGGGTGAAGTCCAGTTTGGAGAACTGGTTGAGGGTGAAATCTTTATTGACAAATGGAACGTTGACGCTGGTTCCTTCAGTCACTTTCTGTCCGTTCTTGGTCCAGGAGAACTTCACAGGAGCAGGAAAGAACCCAGTCACATGACAGATCAGGGTGTTCTTCACTTCCAGCTCCACGTAGTCTCTGGGGTAGATCATCGGACTGGAGGGAGGATCTGAACACACACAGATCAGATTATTATTAAGTACTTCATTACATTTCCCCTGAAGTGTAAAAGAAACTCAGTCTCATATCTAAATGTCCATGTGACTCATCATGAACACATGATGACACTACAGACAGCGCCTCTTGGTGGCCATTTTACTTTCCACCATGACTGAATCATGTATTTTGCATCATATCTCCTGAAGCAACATGACAACAGAGAGAAGATGTCTCCCTGATGTTCACATGTTCAGGGATCAAAATGACACCATCAGTGTTCACACACACACACACAGTCACACCAGCCTCATTCACGCAGAAGAAGATGCATAAAAGCTGCAGCCACAGTTTGCCAATTCTTCACTGATGGTGATTCACACAGAGTGAAGCATCTCCGCCTTAAAGACGAGCTGCTGTGTAATTCACACAGAAAGTCGGCGCATCTGTTTCTAAAGAGGCGTGACAGTGACGTCATGATGATGTCAGTGTTTCCCAGGTGTCCTCCTGTCAATCTAAACCTGCTGACGGTTTAAAATCGTATGTATGCTGTTATAATCTGAGATCCTGACCAACCAAACATCCTGGAAAGCGACAAAGTTACACTTAAGTCTCTGACAGGAGGTCTGACCGTCACCGTGACAACAGTAACTACAACACAAATACTTGGTGAGTTAAAGTTTTTTGCTGGTTACAGATGCTGTTTTTCGGTCAGAGATGTGAGGAAGAGTCGGGAGGACAGACGCTTCTCCATGTACAGCTGTGGTATTTGTTTTCCTCTTATTAGACAGTTACAGTTACTACATTACTGTTGTTTGGTCCTGTAACGTTGCTTTGTGGGACATTTCTCTGTATTTAGTTGAGTGAAGGACCTGTGTAGTTATCAGACTGTCAGACCAACACGCCCTTCATACACGCAGCCGGCTGATCCGTTCACACTGGTTCAGTTCGTCAGTACTGAACCTCTGGTACTACCTCCAGAGGCGGATCAGGGCCGGAGCGAAATTTCCCTCAATGCATCTGAAACTTTCACACAGAGGAGGAAGTGGAGAACTGGCGCAGGATCCCTGCAAGCAAACAGTGTGAATGGAGCTGGTGACACTGGAGACTGTGATGCTGCTGGAGCACAGCAGCTATGATGCCTATTAACATGTTGACTCAGGACACACAGACACAGAGGCACGCACACACACACACACACACACACACACACACACACACATACAGTGACACTAACCCTTTTCACATAGAGGCGCTGCATAATTTCTACAGCTCAGGTTTGCAAATTAATAAAGTCAAACCACTGTGTAATTTACACAGACAGCTGGTGTTTTGGCTCCTAAAGAGGTGTGACAGCACACGTCATGCTGACGATGTGTGTGTGTGTGTTTTCAAGGTGTTTTCTTGATCTGTGCTTCCAGATTATCCATTCACACAGACACCGGTTCACCTCTGATACAGCACAGACTGTCTGTACTGTACACGTTTCACACAAATGGAGGATGCAAAAAAACAGCTCATGATTCCTGCAGTAAGTGACTGAGGCACCTGAGTGTGTGTGTGTGTGTGTGTGTGTGTGTGTGTGTGCGTGAGTGTGTGTGTGTGTGTGGTGTTGTGACGATCATGAACCTGCTGAAGTGTCTCAGGTTTGGTTAGTAACTGATCAGCAGTGTGAGGTTACAGAATAAAAGCAGTGAAGTGAGGCCTGAAGTGACAGAAACAGTTGAGATGAGCTCTCAGGTCTGTTACAGACTCAACATGTCCACTGACATCACACATCACACAGCTGAGGACACTTACAGACACAACAGACATGAGTTTGTCTCTACCTCTCTCCGGGGGGGGGTTCTTGTAGGCTTGACGAGCTACATCCAGGTTCTGTTTGCAGATCTGTTGATTAGCCTCAGCTTGTTGATAAATTCCTTCCACGAAGCGAAACCCTACAAAGTCAGGCTGAGGATAGACCGCTTTCTTGTTCTTGAAGTCTGCGTAGTAAATCTCATCACCATCCAGACCGTACATGTTCTCTCCATCAGAGTCAGAACAGCCAGTCATATATATTTCATCATGAAGAGCTGAAAACAGAAACACAAGCTGATGTTCACCTGTCTGTCTCTCTGTCTCTCTGTCTGAGTGTAAATAAACTTACCATCAGCTGAGACACCGAGGACACAGGAGAGGATGAGGACCACCATCATCTTCATCATCTTCATCTTCTTCATCTTCAGCAGCTCTCTGTGGACCAGAACCAGAACCAGTCTGTCTCTATGAACCAGTCCGTCTCTGTCACCAGTCTGAGGAGGACTGACAGAAACTCAGCAGCAGCTGATCTCTAACACACTGAACAGCCAATCAGAGAGCGTGATGTCATCAGTAACCAGGTAGAGACACTCTGCTGCTGCTGAGCACACATGACCTGGGACAGACAGACACAGAAGGCATTTATAGCAGATGCTTTTATCCAAAGTGACTTACAATAAGTGCATTTGTCACAAGAGAGAAACCACGAGATGTCACCGTCGAAAGAGTAAAAAAGAAAAACTGACAAAATTAAAAATGAAACAAACAATTGCCCCAAAACTGCACAATTTAAAAAATGTCACTCCATTTCATACATTAAAAAAGAAGAAAAACCAAATCTCCTGGATAAAAAGAATCACAATAATCCTGAATCAAAAAGTTAACTTGGTTTCATGCCACAACACTAAAAATCCCTTATTTAAATGTTTTTCCTAAATGTTTTTTCAACAATTTTCTGGATATTCAGGGCTCCCGTACTTCTCACACACATCAAGGAATATAAAGAAATATGTCTGTGCCTGAAGTCTTAAAAACTACAGTCACAAATGTGCTGTCATTCTTATTATGACCAATTAGATCAAGCACATCTTACAGTGACTTAACTGCTGTGGATTCATCTCATGCTGAGATTTCATATCAATCTCTCTCTCTGTTGAAAACTTATATAACTTGTATCATCCAAGTTTCCAAGTAAAATGTTCACGTTTGTATTTCTGTGTGAGAAGTCTCACCTTCACCTGAAACATCAGAGCAAACACGTGAAAACCACAGAAGAAGACGAGGATTCACAGAGTGCTCTTATGAATACATGACATCAGCCTGGTGGCTCTGACGGTCCGTTCATGCTTCAAGCTGCTGGACCACTCAGATTATTATTATTATCATAGAGAAGAAAGTATCCTGTGTTAAGTCACTTCCCTGCACTGAAATATGAACTCTCATCTACATTTGCATTAAATTGTGATGTTGCAGTTGAATGATTCAGCAGAGAAAAGGAGCGGACACAAAGTGGAATTCATGAACTGTAAACTTTTACAGTTTTCATCCTCAGCGAGGTGCATTCACAGTCCTGCTCTGAGAATCAGTGTTCACAGTTATGACCTGATGCTGCAGAGCTGCTGTCATCATGTTCACTCAGATTCATCTGATTATTGTTTCTAAAATTCAACACGTCACCCTGAACGCCTCGTTCTGAACAGGTTCTTCTTCATGGTGCTGCTCAGACTGAACACCTGCACAGGTGAGACTGACTCAGTTCTGATCCACTTCCTGTTTGTGTCTTTGTGTCACTTTACAACAGGACGTATTAAATAAAGACACCAGTGAACAACAGGCCCGTCCAGGTGACAGAACTGTCTCAGTGGTTCTGGTCCTGTTTGTCCTGATGTCTTCAGGTCTGTTATCACCAGAGACACAAAGTGTCAGAAAACACTTTTCATCTTCATGTCAAAACAAGTTGGGTCAGTTTGAGCTCATGTCTCCTGGTTCTGCACTCAGTGCCAGAACAGGTCCGACCACACGATGCCTTCAGGTGCCGACTGAAACCAGGAGTTCACCACATTCCCTCTGACACAGAGGATCAGCTGTAACACTCACGTTATGGGAGGAGACTGAGTTTTCCTGCAGCACCTGAACGCAGAAGCATCTCTGTGGAATGCCCAGACACTTCACTTTCACTTCCTGATCAGCAGCCAATCAGAAACGGAGCTGCTGATGAGTCATCAGTTAACAGGAAGGGCAGCAGAGAGGAGACACTCAGACACTGAGCCTCCAGAACTGGATCTGGGTTTGAGTCCAGTTCTCACAGTGGCTGAACTGTGTAACTACATCATCACGTGACCCCAGTGACCCAGAAAGACTTGGTACTGAGACGTGACCCATTACTGAGATGTGACCCGTTACTGAGATGTGAGCTGAACTAAGTTATCATGGATTGATCTAGCAACTACTAGCTAGTTAACTATGGACTGGTGCTAGCAGAATTTAACATTCTGTTAAATAGTTTACAAAATTTCACTGTGATTTTAAAAACATATACAAATGTTTTTGGGTTTACAATACCGTCATTTTTACAGTGTGTGTGAACACACGTACTTAAAGGAGTAGTTTGTGTTTAATAAAGTATATAAAGTAAATATCTATAGTCGGTCTGTTTCCTACCGTAATCACAGATCAGCGCAGCCTCAGTTTGGAAACACGAACTGTCCCTTTAAAGCTGTCCACTTGTCATTTCCCCCCACCCCCACCTGACAACCCTTAAAAATAAGTAGTAGCAGTTGGTCCAAAATAAGTTTCAACAGGCTGGATGTCTTTAAAGCTTTTTTGTTTTCAGGCTCTTTACAGACAGAATCAGAATCAGTTCAACAGAAAACAAAGTCTCATTTGGAACAAACTGAAGAAATCTGACTTAATGAATATGATATTCACCCAACAGACATATTTAATCATTAATCTCCTTATTATTAGATCCAACACTCAAACATAAGACTGTAGCTTCAGTAGTAGTGACCAGAACCTCACGGGACTCCAATATTAATAAAGACATTTGAGTCCATAAGTTAGTATAAAGACTCGACCCCTTTCCTTGCAGGAGGAACATAAATCAGAAACATCGGGTCAGAACTTCATGGCAGGGTCAGAATATGTGAAAGACTTTAATCAGAACTTCTTTAACTGTGCTGGGTACAAGAACTCTGTTAACTTCAGTCCAGACGTCCTGCTGATGTCAGGAAACATCTCATGTGGTGAAACACCTGAACTGGTGTTGTGTCGGTCGCGAACATGTCGTTCGAACGAACAAATCTTTTGAGTGAACGAACTGAACGGGATCAGTTCATGAACTGATTTGTTCCTTTCTCAGTTCAGTTGAGCTCAGCTGATCATGCTGGCTGGGAGTGGAACTGCTGCGACTCACACAGAGAACTGTGAGGACGTGATTCAAGTTCGCTCTGTGATTCATTCATGATTTGTGAACCTCTCTGGAAAGTCCCGACTCTCTAACTTTCACTTCTTGTTCAGTCAGCAGCCAATCAGGAACCATCCTGTGATGAGTCATCAGTCACCAGCAGAACTGCTGAGCTCACAGAGCAGAAAGAGACAGAGAGAGAGACAGAGAGAGAGAGAGAGAGACAGACAGAGAGAGAGAGACAGAGAGAGAGAGAGAGAGACAGAGAGAGAGAGAGAGAGACAGAGAGAGACAGAGAGAGAGAGAGAGAGAGAGACAGAGAGAGAGAGAGAGAGACAGAGAGAGAGAGACAGAGAGAGAGAGACAGAGAGAGAGAGAGAGAGACAGACAGAGAGAGAGAGAGAGACAGAGAGAGAGAGAGAGAGAGAGAGAGAGAGAGAGACAGAGAGAGAGAGAGAGAGAGACAGAGAGAGAGAGACAGAGAGAGAGAGAGAGAGGAGCTGAGAGCCTCCTGCAGGAGACACACTGCACCACACAGACACACAAACATATACACTATATTACCAAAAGTATTCGCTCACCTGCCTTTACTCATTCTATGAACTGAAGTGCCATCCCATTCCTAACTCATAGAATTCAATATGATGTCGGTCCACCTTTTGCAGCTATTACAGCTTCAACTCTTCTGGGAAGACTGTCCACAAGGTTGAGGAGAGTGTTTATAGGAATTTTTGACCATTCTTCCAAAAGCGCATTGGTGAGGTCACACACTGATGTTGGTCGAGAAGGCCTGGCTCTCAGTCTCCGCTCTAATTCATCCCAAAGGTGTTCTATCGGGTTCAGGTCAGGACTCTGTGCAGGCCAGTCAAGTTCATCCACACCAGACTCTGTCATCCACGTCTTTATGGACCTTGCTTTGTGCACTGGTGCACAGTCATGTTGGAAGAGGAAGGGGCCCGCTCCAAACTGTTCCCACAAGGTTGGGAGCATGGAATTGTCCAAAATGTTTTGGTATCCTGAAGCATTCAATGTTCCTTTCACTGGAACTAAGGGGCCAAGCCCAGCTCCTGAAAAACAACCCCATACCATAATTCCTCCTCCACCAAATTTCACAGTTGGCACAATGCAATCTGAAATGTACCGTTCTCCTGGCAACCTCCAAACCCAGACTCGTCCATCAGATTGCCAGATGGAAAAGCGTGATTCATCACTCCAGAGAACGCGTCTCCACTGCTCTAGAGGCCAGTGACGGCGTGCTTTACACCATTGCATCCGACGCCTTGCATTGCACTTGGTGATGTGTGGCTTGGCTGCAGCTGCTCGGCCATGGAAACCCATTCCATGAAGCTCTCTGCGTACTGTACTTGGGCTAATCTGAAGGTCACATGAAGTTTGTAGCTCTCTAGCAATTGACTGTGCAGAAAGTCGGCGACCTCTTTGCACTATGCGCTTCAGCATCCGCTGACCCCTCTCCGTCACTTTACGTGGCCTACCACTTCGTGGCTGAGTTGCTGTTGTTCCCAAACGCTTCCATTTTGTTATAATAGAGCTGACAGTTGACTGTGGAATATTTAGGAGCGAGGAAATTTCACGACTGGATTTGTTGCACAAGTGGCATCCTATGACAGTTCCACGCTGGAATTCACTGAGCTCCTGAGAGCGGCCCATTCTTTCACAAATGTCTTGTTTCACAGTCTGCATGCCTGAGTGCTTGAATTTATACACCTGGGGCCAGGCCAAGTGATTAGAACACCTGATTCTGATCATTTGAATGGGTGAGCGAATACTTTTGGTAATATAGTGTATATATATATATACATACAGACAGACAGACAGACAGATAGATAGATAGATAGATATGTTTGTATGAAAGTTTTTCTCTCCATTGAAGTTTTCACCACAATCTTAATATTTTCTTGTTCTTTATTTAATCAGCTCATCCAATCAGATGTCAGCTGCTCATGTGTTGCCAGGCAGCAGAGTGTTGATGTTGAGACTTTAAGTGTGTTACTGATTTAAAACATCAGTATTACTGAGATACTAATATTAAATATATCAATAAAAACCTGAATTAGAGTCAAAATACTCTCAGAATGATATCAGCGACCAGCAAACACAGAATCTGTCCAATAAAAAAAAAATTAAACCTCATTAAATTAACTACAGTTGTATTTTTTATTTGTTCGACTTTAATTCTCTCACATTAAAACAATAACGCTGCATAAATTATACATTTTAAAGATTCCACAAGTTCCACAAGATCCTCAAGTTTACAAATAATAAATTCAAGAAAATTGAAATTAAAATATAAACTACAATAATCTATTTAAGAAAAACATGTCCAGAGAAACATGAATGTAAATTCTGCAGTTCTGATGACGTCACTGGAACGAGAGAAGAGTTACATGTGAAAACATCTGAAGATATTTTTTTTAATCTCTGATATGAAAGTGTCTCATTAATGTTAATAAATAAGTTCATCGGTTTATTTACAGTCAGCTCAGCCAATCAGAGGCCAGCTGCTCATGTGTTGCCAGGCAGCAGAGTGTTGATGGAGACCAGCAGCAGAGTGAAGGAGCTCAGACGCCTCCTGCTGGTTCTGATTCATCATTAGAACCTCAGAGATAGTAGCAGTAACATGACTGATACAGGCTGATCAGAGGTAAACTTGATGTTCTGGTTTGTTTCTGGTCTCTCTCAGTACTTTGAACATCATTTTTTTTTAACAACATGTTTATTGACATTTTACTCACAACCCCTGTGTACAGTGTACAATTAATTACAAACTCCCAGGAGTGTAAATCAGCTGTTCCAGACGACACTGAGACATTAGTAGTATACACAAAATTTCAAACAAACAATTTAAGGGAGAAATTATTAATTAAATGCAAGGTACAAAATAAAAAGAAAGAAAAAAATAATTAAAACAGAAATGAATAAAATAAAAATAATAAAAATACAGCCGCAAGCGGCAGTCCGCAGGTTCTAACCCCTTTCGCCTCAAACCGTTCACCCTGACCCCCATCCCCCGTTGTCCATGACATCAGCTGCCGTATTCCTCAAAGCTCTGTGCAACACATAGCCATGATACGCCCCAGATTTCCCCAAATTGTTTTTTCAGCTACATGGTAATGGCATTTATAGCGCCCCCTATAGTTCTGTCTGTATAGTCCTGTTGTGAACTGACCCACCAAGTTTTGTGATTATAGGACAAAGGGTGTGGGAGTTATGGTCAATCATTTCTAAGCCCCGCCCATTGCAAAAATACATGGGTCCGTTGCGGCCATGTTTTTTTGACCAATCTGGCTCATTTATAGTACAAATTTCTCTTTTCATCGCCTGGCGCTGTATACCGAATTTGGTGTTGATAGAGTAAATCTTTCAAAAGTTCTACTCATTTTACTGTTTTTCACATTATGCTAATTAGCAAAAATTTCAAGTAGGCAGAGCTTAATCGTGCGAGGCTTTTTTGTAGAGCACATGGAGCTGGACTTGTGTGTCAAATTTCAAGTCAATCAGATTTGAAGGCGTGGCCTTCCCAAAACGCATTTTCAAGCCTTAGTTACAGCGCCAACATGTGGCTGACTGGGCTCAGATTTTAATAAAAGTTGATGCATCATTTTCAATCATTGGGCCAAGTTTCAAGTTTCTGGCCCATTCCACCTCACGGGAATTTGAGCTCAAGCTGCAGACAACAAATAATAATAAACCTTCACAGTTTTAAAAAATGAATTGATAGAATAAACCTCATAGATAGTACCACTTGTATATTCCAAAAATAGAACAATAAATTGTTGTCAATCTTAAAGATAACTTCACAGTCTGTACTCTCATCAGCCTCATTCAGAGGTTTACACTAACCAGAACTCAAACCTCTCTTCGTCCGCTAGCTCCAAACCTTTTACAAATAGATCAAATGGCCCCAAACCTCAAAAAGTTCTTGCTTCCCTCTTTGTACATTATTATTGTTATTTTTTCCAAAGCAAAAGTTATTAACATTTGCCTGACCCAATGTGTGACACTTGGTCTGCTGGACTTCTTCCAGAACAATGCAATTGCAAAAGACATGTATATCATTATTTGCTCACTGTTGGTGTATTTGTGATTTTTGGGATGGAGACCTAAAAGAAAGACAACTGAGTTTACTACAAGATCTTTTGAGAAAATCTTTTCTATTGTTTTTTCATTTTCTTCCCAAAAAGCTTTGACTTTACTACATTGCCACATGCAGTGAAATAGTGTCCCTTTTTCCTTTATACATTTAATACATAGATCAGGAATATTATCATCATATTTATCTAATTTAGCTGGTGTGATATAAGTTCTCATTGTCCATTTATACTGTAACAGTCTCAGTCTAGTGTTGACTGATTGGGAGCGAGCCTTTGTGCATATTGAACCCAGTCCTCTGGGGAGATCTGTTTTCCCAGGTCTTTACTCCATAAGTTTCTTTTACAATCTGAATGTTCTGATGAGTTAGACATTAATACATCATACAGCTCTGAAATAGCGTCTTTGCTTAAAATGTCCTTAGACATCAATTTTTCTAAACTGGATGTTAAACGTTTGGCTATAAGACTATTTTGACTTGTCCTAATAAAAGCTCTGAGTTGGAGAAATTTTTAAAAAAAATTATCGATGTCATACTTATGTGTTGTAAATGATGCTGCATAGACGCTCCCTTGCCATCTCCTAATTCTTACATTGTCCTCTTTTAAGGTATGTGTTTCCTGCAGAAAAAAATGTTTTGAGTTGGTGTCTTTCAACGTATTCATAACCTGTTTGATTTTCTTAGTTTTTTTTGAGCCTGTGCAATTCCAGGAGGTACATTTAAGTTCTACTTTTTGAGACGTTCCAAATAATATACCATGAGGCCCCCTTAATGAAAATGACATATCTGCGAGGATTAACACATTTAAACCCTAGAACATTCATTGAACACACTGAACAGTAGAAAAACAATAAGCCCATTCTCCCAACTAAATGGGACGCCCCCCCTAGATTTGCTTCCGGCTACTGTTGTGAACAGATCCTGGATCAGTCCACTCACTCTTCTCTCTGACCGCTTTAAAACAAATAAGAAAGGGTATATAAGTGAAAGCTCATAAATTGCCAATGTTAAATATTGACGTTGTTGCAGCTTTCACTACCAACATTTACTAAACAAACTCATATTACCTACAATAAATACTAAACAGTGAAAAATAAGATAGAGAGCAAAGTTTGAGTGGAGTTCCATTAAAATAACAAAAGTTATAGTATCTTTACTCTGTTAGTACACAGACTGTTTTACTGTACAAACCATCCTTCATCTGCAGCAGCTTAATCAAACACATTCAGACTTAGTCTCCTGCTTTCCAGGGCTTATCAGTGTAACAACAAACATCCCTGACTGGAGTAAGTTGTATAAACCTGTGCAAACATTATAAGCATCCGGTGTTAAAAACTGATATACTGATGCCTCTAACTTTAGCATGTTAGAAAGAATATTTTACTTTAAGGGGAAAAAAAAGAAAAAGAAATTCCAGAGGATTTACACATTTCGTTGATTCCCCGTTTTAGTAGCACAAATTATTTAGTTTCACAGTCTGTTGTTGCACAATCGCTCCTGTTGACCAACCTCACATCTGCAGGGATGTAAACACAAACATTCAGCTTACAGTCCTGTTGCTTCCTCTGTCTCAGGCTTCAACATTTACTCCTGCAGCTTCTTCTTTCACCTTGTTTATGAAGTGTTGCACCTCCACCGGAGTGTTAAATGTGCATGTTCGTTCCCTATAAGTTATCACCAGTTTGGCGGGGGGTATTACGCCGTGTCTGAGGTCCAGACTCCGCAGCTGCTGGTGCACCGAGTCGTACTGTTTCTGTTATTTGCACACTTCTGTGGCGAGGTCGTCGTAAAAGTGCACCTGCTGGTTTTTGTAAAGGGTTTCTTTCTCTGCCTTAGCCGCTTTTAGCACTTCCATCTTCTCCTTGTAGTTCAGGAATCTCATTATCAACGTTCTCCGCGGAGTTTCGTTGTCTCTTCTTAGCCTGACCCGGTGCGCTCTCTCCATCACTATCAGGCACCACAGGTTAGCCAAGTTTAGCACCTCCAATAACCATCCCTCCAGGAATGAGCAAGGGTCTGGGGTCTGGGCCCCCTCGGGCAAGTTCACCAGCCTCAGGTTGTTCAGGCGCGCTCTCGTTTCCATATCCACAACTTTATCCTCCAGAACTGGGTTTCTTTTCTTCAGTGCTTTAATAATTTCTTGTAGCTCGGCGTGTTCGTCCTCCACAGTTGATAAATGCACCTCTGCTTGCTTTATCCTCTCGGTGCACTCGGCCAGTTCTTTTCTGTTTTCTTCAGTGGGGTCCAGGATCCCATCAAGTCTGGTTGAGAAACAGTGACGAGCGTTGAGGTTCATGACTGGTGAGGCACTGACTGGAGTCGGATGTAAAAATATATGAACCCAAATATGAACCCAAAATAGAAACCTATACGGTGGTACCTTGACTTGCGAGTGTCCCAACTAACGAGTACCTGTTGATAATTTTTAAATCTCTAGGAAGTTCCAGTTCGAATCAAAATGTAAACAAAGGCACACGATGTGTTTAGTTATAAAATAGTGCAACCATAGTTAAGCTGAGAAAGTGCCATTGTTTCTGGGACTGCATGGTACATTTTTGTCTGACATAAACAGACATAACCGCGGTCCGTCCACCCTCCTGCCTGGTGTGAGGGGGTAACACGTTGACACTGAACCCTCCTCTCTCGAGCTATCTGCGGGTGCAGGGTGCAGCGATCAGGGTGAGACTGGCTGCTGGGAGTTTACAGTCTCTGAAAGAGCGTCAGACATCGGCTACCCGCCTCCACAGCTCCGATGGTGTTTCCGCAGCGCATCACCGTCTGACCCTTGAGCGAGGTCGCAGACGAGGCACTTCCAGCTGCTGGAGGCCTCTGGTGAGGGTCAGCAGGTGGTCGGGGGTGCTGCTCACTGGAATAGTTTCAGAGGATTTTATGAATGGATACTGAATTGGGAAAACATTTATTGCAATGCAGTGATGAATCCATATGTTTACCCACCTCTACACATGCACACTGGCAAATTGATTTGACATACGAGCTCCGTCACAGAATGAATTAAACTCGTAAGTCAAGGCACCTGTATTTCAATTTTCTCTGCGTAGAAGAAGAGCACGCAGAAATGTGTGTTGTGCCTATGGAGCTCCGCTCTGCCCCCTATCAGTGCGGCACGGTACTTTCTGCCTCACCCTGTGAATTTTCACTGCGCCTTTATGGCCGATGGCACTCGGTAATCGACTCACAGGGCTTCCCCACAGTAAGGAGGCTTCTCAGGTGGTGAGTTTTGTTTATCTATTCCAACAAATCCGGCAATGATGTCAAATGTTTGATGCCTCGAAATATGTGCTGGGACCCTGTTTCTAATGTTTCTAATGTTGCTGAAGTTTGGTGCTGTTCTGAGAATTATTTGTGGCTTTTTGATGGCGGTTTTATATTTGGACCCATTTACTGCAGTGTAGTGTTGTCGTGTGGTCGTTTCTAAAACTAAGTAAGCTAGTGGTCTGCAAACTTTATCTCTCGAGGGTTTCATGGTGTGTTAGACCATCGATTAAACTTACACCGGAATATCCCTTTAAACTTAATTTCATTCACTTCGTCACATTGACGTCACTGTAACTTTATCTTCTTCACGTCTTCCCCTTCTTTCCTTCTTTTCCTTCACTGAGTGACAGATGGTTTCAGTCTTTTGGACCTTGTGGTTCTGCTACTGTATTAGTAAATCTCTCTCCTGGTCTCAGGGTCTCGGTCCGGTTGGATAGAGGCAGCTCACCTCTCGACCCCTGACCTCACTCTGACCTCAGGTGAGACTCTGGGGTGTTGTCATGATAACGTTAAGTTTAAATGTGAAATCAACAACTTTAATATTTCATAATTATTTAATTCAAAGAAACTAAGTCACTTCCTGTTACACTGAACACGATCAAACTAACTGCAGGTGAGCCGGCCCGCCTCTTCCTGTCTGAACAGGTGAGCTCAGTCCGTGTGGAGGTGCAGACAGGTGAGCTGCAGAGGACGAGTCATCCTGGTCATGAAGTCTCGGTCTCCTCGACTGAACCTCTTCATCTCTGAAACAAACAACAGGAGAGAGCTCACCTGGTCGATCAATACGATCACCTGATCAATGATCAATCAACATGTCACACCTGATATAGTCACATGACACAAAGCTCTCTGGGTTCCTCCCACACCTGCTGCCACTCAGCACCACACCTGCACCCACCTTCTGATCTGTGATTGGTTTGTTTCCTGCAGGTGAGAGAGAGCTGACGACACACAGCATCACTGCTGCACACACACCACAGGAAGTGGACCAGAGGGTCGTCAGAGGCACACACCTGAGAGAGAGACATGGAGGTAAACACACACCTGAGAGGGAGACATGCAGGTAAACACACACACCTGAGAGAGAGACATACAGGTAAACACACACACCTGAGAGAGAGACATACAGGTAAACACACACACCTGAGAGAGAGACATACAGGTAAACACACACACCTGAGAGAGAGACATACAGGTAAACACACACACCTGAGAGGGAGGCAGGCAGGTAAACACACACACCTAAGAGAGAGACATACAGGTAAACACACACACCTGAGAGAGAGACATACAGGTAAACACACACACCTGAGAAAGAGACATACAGGTAAACACACACACCTAAGAGAGAGACATACAGGTAAACACACACACCTGAGAAAGACAGACAGGTAAAGACAGACACACCTGAGAGAGAGACAGGTAAATGTCACATCACCCTGACTGGATCACAGACAGCTGCTGAGATGTGGAACAGGAAGTAGTACTGACCAGGCTCCGCCCCCGGGGGTACACGGTGATGTGACCTCTGACCCTGAGTGCTCTCTGAAGTCCCTCCCACTGAGAATCAGCCAATCCCAGCAGAGGACGGACCAGAGCACCTGAGACCCAGACGTGAGCCTCACCTGTCCCATCATCGATCACCAGTCTGATCAAAATACACACATGCACAGTGAATGACATCATTTCCTGTTAATACTTGATGTAAAACAGATATTAATTATCAGTGTTCAAGAAGTTTCTTCACTGAGTCTGAACTCAAGACAACAAGAGTCTTACTTTGCTTTGGACTGAAACACTGACGATGTCGAATGACACTGAGGACTGCAGCAAGACTGAGAGAGAGAGAGACAGGTGAGACAGACAGAGAGAGAGAGACAGGTGAGACAGACAGAGAGAGAGAGAGAGAGAGAGAGACAGGTGAGACAGACAGAGAGAGAGAGAGACAGGTGAGACAGACAGAGAGAGAGAGAGAGACAGGTGAGACAGACAGAGAGAGAGAGAGAGACAGGTGAGACAGACAGAGAGAGAGAGAGAGACAGGTGAGACAGACAGAGAGAGAGAGAGAGACAGGTGAGACAGACAGAGAGAGAGAGAGAGAGAGAGAGACAGGTGAGACAGACAGAGAGAGAGAGAGAGACAGGTGAGACAGACAGAGAGAGAGAGAGAGAGACAGGTGAGACAGACAGAGAGAGAGAGAGAGACAGGTGAGACAGACAGAGAGAGAGAGAGAGAGAGACAGGTGAGACAGACAGAGAGAGAGAGAGAGAGACAGGTGAGACAGACAGAGAGAGAGAGAGAGAGACAGGTGAGACAGACAGAGAGAGAGAGAGAGACAGGTGAGACAGAGAGACAGAGAAAATATAACATTTCAACAAACAGAGTTCCTGATGAAGCGTTCAGATGGAGCTCATGTGAACTCTTAGTGCTGTATCAAAGGAAACTGGCTTCTTCAGTTCCAACTACCAGGAGGGAGCTGCAGGTTTGAAACCCTGTGTAAGTGTCCTTACAGAGGACAATGTCAACATGTTGTCCAGAGAAGTCAGATGGTTTGAAAGAGGAGTAAAAGAATCCATCTATATCAAACTGGAACAACATCACCGATCACCACCTACAATCCTGTACTAAGTTCTCTCAGACAGTTTAACAACATTCACACCTGAACTCACCTGGACTTACGGCAGGAACACACCGGCCCAATCGTTGGCCGTCTGAAGCGTTTGGGGAGACTCAGGCGACTTGGGGAACAAATCTGTTCGGTGTGTTCAGCTGCGTTGGAAGCTTTTAGAACCGCACTGACGTTGTCTGCTTCGATTCACCATGTGAAGTCTGAGGAGGTTGTGCTGTCGGTTGTCTGAGCCATTGGATTACTCTGATTGGTTGTGTGCTCGCTGTATGACCATTCAAGTGTTTCCCCTAACATTCTAACGTAGCTGGCTTGGGTAGCGCCAAATTAATCGGAACAAAACTTTAAACAGTTATTATTATGTTATATAGGCCAGCTTGCAATCCCAATGGCATTACAAATTAATATTTGTTTAGTATTCTGTTAGTGGCAACTAAAAAGGCCCTTACCAGAAAATGGCTTTCACAGGAGAGCCCAACATTGACCACGTGGATGGACATCACGATGGACATATGCAGAATGGAGAAATCAACTGCAGATGTGAATTACAAGAAGGACTTGTTTGTTTTACGTTGGAAGAAATGGATGGACTATATAACACCACTCAGGCCAGACTTTGACTTGTCAAATTTGAGATATTATGCTGTGTGTGTAGCAATAACCAGGCCTCACTCCCTACATGTTCATATTCTTATTGTTTTTATTTACTTTTTTTGTTCTTTTACTAGAAAAAGGACATTCATGCTGACACTTTGATTAATAACTGAAATGGATGTACATGTCACATTCGAAGCAGAATGTCAAAAAAGGCAAATTAAAAAAAGAAAGAAACATGTAAAGAAACATCAACAAGGTCTCACAGTCATCCAGCCCACATGCAGCCCTCCACATGGCACTTTTTAACATCTTTTATCATCAATGACCTGATTTTAGAGAACAAACTTGACTGTTTATTTTTAACTGAAACATGGCTCAGCACTGATGCACCAGCTGTTCTCACTGAGACTTCCCCACCAAACTTTAGTTTTTTATTTTCTAACAGGAGTGGTAGGAGAGGTGGTGAGACTGCAACAATCATCTTGAAATATAATAACAAAGGGCATTTCTTTTAACAACTATACATCATTTGAACACCATGCCTTTGTTTTTAGCAGTCCTCCAATTCTGTGTATGACTATTTATAGACCACCCAAGCACCGTCCCTGATTTATTAGTGAGTTTTCCGAAATTTTATGTGTTTTTCAATATCCCCAGATTTATCCAACAGGAGGCCTCGGTGAGAACAGTGAGGAGGCGCTACCTTACTCCTGAAGTGGCTGCAAATTTTATTGAAATTTTACACAATAGCACTGCTGACATTTTACCTGCACCCTGCGATTTTATTGTTGATCATTTTAACAGTAAACTCAGGTCAGCCTTAGATTCAGTGGCTCCACTTTCCACAAAAACAGTATCAATCAAAACTGCACCACCCTGGATAAAGACTGAAATAAAACAACTGAAAATAAAATTGCAGGCATGCAGAGAGAAAATGGAGGCAGACAAAGTTAACAGTTCATTATGACATATTCCGGGACAAACTCAAAACCTACAATAAAGCAGTAACACAGGCAAGAACTTCCCAGTTTTCACAACCCATCTCAGATAAAAAGAACAACCATAAATCCCTCCAGAATCGCTCGTTTAATTAATACTGATTTTAAGAAGTCCTCCATAGTTCCAACAAACGATCTATGTGAGGACTTTGCAGACCACTTCAGAGGTAGAATCCATGGCATTAGATCCACTCTTTTAGGACAAATCAGTGTTACTTTAACAGACCTGAACCATCATTTTTATCTGTGGAGACAATGGAGCATTTTGTCCTGGTTGATGCACAAACACTTGGTAGAGTTTTCTCCCGAGTTAACCCGACAACCTGCCTTTTAGACCCAGTGCCCACATCACTCCTAAAACAATTTCATGTGTTCTTTGAGTTTGAACTTTTAAATCTTGTGAATTGTTCTCTCCAGATGGGTGTCTGGGTGGCAGTGGGGAAGCCTCCTCTGAAGAAAAGCAATTTGGATCCTGATATTTTCACCAACTACCGACCTGTGTCCAACTTACCCTTTTTAGGTAAAGTTTTAGAAACGCTGGTTTATATCCAATTAAATGATTTTTTAAACAGCAACAATATTTTGGAACAGTGTCAGTCTGGTTTCAGGATGAACCACAGTACCGAGACAGCCCTCGTGAAGACTGTTAATGATCTCAGGTGTAACATGGACTCTCAGAAACTGTCAGTCCTGGTGCTTCTGGATCTAAGCGCTGCCTTTGATACAGTAGATCGCCACATCTTGGTAAACAGACTCAGACTCCTTTTTAATGTATATATGCTTCATCAGGAGGCACAGCATCAATTCTCACAGCTACACTGATGATACACAGCTTCACATCGCCGTGTCTCCTGATGACACAGGGCCTATTGATTCCCTTTTAAACTGTATTTTAGATATGAAGTCATGGATGGCAGAGAGCTTCTTACAGCTCAACTGTTTACCAAAACTAAATGCTTTTAAACCTTCACAGTGCGTAAAAAACCTGGGCGTTCTTTTTGACTTTGAGCTTGATTTTATTCCACACAGAAATACTACAAAGATTTTTTTTTACCAAGTTAAGAATATAACCAGAGTTAGCCCGTTTCTCTCTCTGGCCAGCACAGAGGTGCTAATGCATGCTTTCATCTCTAGCCGGTTAGATTACTGTGATGCCCTGCTCTCTGGTCTCCCAAAAAAGAGCATTTCACAGTTTCAACTGCTCCAGAACTCAGCTGCATGTGTGCTGACGGAGACCAGAAAGTGGGCTCACATTCCACCAGTTTCAGAATCAATGCACTGACTCCCTGTGTGCTTCAGGATTTTAAGGTTCTTTTATTAGTTTTTAAGTGTCTTAACGGCCTTGGGCCTTCACATCTGTCTGACCTGACCTGAGGTCCGCCTGTACTGGTCTTTATCTGTTCCCAGTGTTAGAACCAAAACCTTTGGTGAAGCCTCATTTAATCATTACGGCCCTCACCTGTGGAGCAGCCTGCCGGAGGGCCTCAGGGCCACTGAGTCTGTTGATGCTTTTAAACGCAGGCTCATGACTCCCCTTTTTAACTTAGCTTTTAACTGAGTCCCCTTTTTACTCATTTAGTATTACTCATTAAAGCTGTCCTGTCATTTTTTTTGTCCTTTAATTTTCTCTTAAATGTTTTATTATTAATTTACTTATCTATCTTTTCATTTTTAATGCTGCTTTTACGGGTTTAGTGCTTAAAAGCTATGTTTTGCTCTTAGTCATATATATTAACATTCATTTATGTTGTTTTAGGAGTTTTTTTCATTTCTTTATAGTGCTTTTTTTTTTATCTATTGTCTCTTAGTTTCCAGCTCCAGTTTTCTCCTCATGGGGGCCCTCCACTCCAGGAGCTCTGTCTGGCCTGCCTGTGGGGGGGCCATCCTGGGGGTTGACCCCTATCTGTCTGGGTCGGGGTGGTCTCTGTGGTGGCGTCCCCTGTAGTCTTTGGCTTGGATGGTTCTCAGTGGGGATGGCTCCCGTAAGATGGTGTTTCCTCAGTTGGTCTATCAGTGCTCAGCCATACTCCATTTTATCTTGTGGGGGGTTTTACGTATCGGTGTAGTATGCTGTGTACTCAGAGGTGTGTGTTCATGTGTGTATGTGTGTGTTACATGAATGAGGGTGTGGGGAGTGGGGATGTTAAGGGGGTTTGTTTCATTTTGTTTTCTTTTAATTTAAAGCACTTTGGGCTGCATTTTTACATGTTCTGTCAGGACTCACCCACATACTGTAAGGACACGCCCACACAGTGTACAGGCACTCCCACACACTGTAGGATACCCCCATATACTATAAGGACACTCCCACATCTCATTTAAAGCCTGCAGCTCCTCCAGTTAGTGAGAACTTAAGAACCCTCTTGGATGAGACCTGAAACAAGCCAGTAACCTACGATACAGCACAGAGGTACCATGACCTGGATGACTAAGAACCTTTATCAACAGAACATGTGAAGTTTGTCCTGAAGGAGGCGCTACAGACTGTAAAGCCCACTGAGGCAGGGTCACTCAGATTTTGATCAATAAAACTGATTTGATTCATGGAGTCCCAGTAGAACCAGGTAACCCAGTAGAACCAGCAGCTCACCTGTACACAGACGCTCCCACACAGCGAGCAGCTCCACTGCAGCTGCAGGAACAGGAAACAAACCACATGACCTGAGATCTGACCCACAATGCACCTCTGCTCTGAACTCACTGCCCACACACCCAGGTGCATCATGGGAGCAGGAGGAGGCCGACAGGAGCTGACAGGAAGTACAAATAGATCAATGAAAAAAAGATCAATTAATATCAATGTATCTTAGCTCATACAACACTGATCAGTGACACTGCACGCATCACTGATCAATAAACATGTTACCTCGTATCTCCGACTGTGATGACAGTTATTGAGCTGACAGGTAGATAACTGCAGTACACACTTCCTGTCCTGAAACACACACAGATGATGTCATATCAAATCCAAGTGTGTGTCTGTGCATGTGTAGGTGGGTGTGTCTTGGTGTGTGTGTGCCTGTGTGTGTGTGTGTGTGTGTGTGTGTGTGTGTGTGTGTGTGTGTGTGTTACCTCGACAGCCTCCTCTGGAAATCAGACAGCAGCAGTGTGTTGCCAGGCAACAGGCCAGGAGGGTAGAGGGTGTGGCTTAGGTCCAGGTACACCTGGAGACTCCTCCCACTTTGGTCACAGACTGTGAGACGCACACCTGCATACACAGACGCGCACACACAGACACACCCTCCATCATGAATCACCTCCAGCAGTGACTGTGTGTGTGTGTGTTTGTGTGTGTGTGTGTGTGTGTGTGTGTGTGTGTGTGTGTGTGAACCTGTGCATGTGTCTCCAGAGTCACTCAGACCAACCCTGTCACACACCAGAGCCTGAAAACACACCAGCTCACACCTGAACACACACACACACACACACACACACACACACACACACACACACACACACACACACACACACACACACACACACACAGGGTTGATTGATCGATTGATGACTGGTCATATCTGTAAGTGTTTAAATGATGAACCGGCTGATGATATATTAACCTTATTATGTTATATTATCAATCAGTAATCAATTATCAATAATCCATTTACCTGCAGTCCAACACCTGAGAGACAGACAGGACTGTGGGCAAAAAAACCTGAAGACAAAGAGAGAGAGAGTTATTTCACCTGTCTGCAGGTGTGATTACCTGTCTGTAGGTGTGATCACCTGTCTGTCGGTGCGTTTTACCTGTCTGTAGGTGGGCAGCAGCAGTGGGCGTGTCAGAGTGTGGAATCTCCAATGAGGGCTAACCTGAAGGGTGGAGTCAGTGTGGAGTTCCACCCCACTCCGCACAGAAACATCACAGCCAATCAGAACACTGGGATCCTGATGGACAAACAAAATAAATCAAAATTATCCAGATGTTAACCATCATTTACTGGTGTACTGACCTGTGTGTCTGCAGGTGTTTTTACCTGTGTGTCTGCAGGTGTACTGACCTCTGTGTCTGCAGGTGTACTGACCTGTGTTTCTGCAGGTGTATTTATCTGTGTGTCTGCAGGTGTACTGACCTTTGTGTCTGCAGGTGTACTGACCTTTGTGTCTGCAGGTGCACTGACCTGTGTGTCTGCAGGTGCACTGACCTGTGTGTCTGCAGGTGTTTTTACCTGTGTGTCTGCACGTGTACTGCCCTGTGTGTCTGCAGGTGTTTTTACCTGTGTGTCTGCAGATGTATTTACCTGTGTGTCTGCAGATGTATTTACCTGTGTGTCTGCAGGTGTTTTTACCTGTGTGTCTGCACGTGTACTGCCCTGTGTGTCTGCAGGTGTACTGACCTGTGTGTTTGCAGGTGTATTTACCTGTGTGTCTGCAGGTGTACTGACCTGTGTGTCTGCAGGTGTACTGACCTGTGTGTTTGCAGGTGTTTTTACCTGTGTGTTTGCAGGTGTTTTTACCTGTGTGTCTGCACGTGTACTGACCTGTGTGTCTGCAGGTGTACTGACCTGTGTGTTTGCAGGTGTATTTACCTGTGTGTCTGCAGGTGTACTGACCTGTGTGTCTGCAGGTGTACTGACCTGTGTGTTTGCAGGTGTATTTACCTGTGTGTCTGCAGGTGTACTGACCTGTGTGTCTGCAGGTGCACTGACCTGTGTGTTTGCAGGTGTATTTACCTGTGTGTTAACAGCGATGAGCCTGTAGAAAGATCCTGGTTGGAGGAGAGGAGACCAGCGGGCTGACACACCTGAGAACACCAGGACCACCTGCACGCAGGTAACCAGGTCACACAGGTGCATCATGGGATGGAAGGTGATGAAATGTTAGATATTTCTCACCTTGTCCTCGTTCACTGTCTCTGTCTCTCTGTTTGACATTGGTCTGTTCTTTGGGTCCCGCCCCCAGCTGACCACTGGACCAATCAGAGCGGCTCTGACAGAGAAGCACAGCATCAGCCCCGTCTCCCCTTCATTTAGCCCCGCCCCAGTGTTCCTCCAGGCCACGCCCTCCTTATGCTCCACCCTAATCACCAAGGAGACACAAGGTCGGGAGCCCCTGCCCACAGGGTCAGTCGTCATGGTAACGGAGAAGGAGTCAGAGTGGGAGGAGTCGGGTTCTTCTTCATCTCTTCTTCTCTTCCTCCCTGCAGTGTCACCTCCTGACCCCTCCCCCTTCTGTTGTAGGTGTGTTACCATGGCAACAGATGGACTCAGGATGTAGAGGCGGTCGAGAGAAAACTGCAGGTAGACTCTGTCACACACACACACACACACACACACACACATTAAAAAATGCTGTATTAATCATCTCAAATTAAATAGTGTGCGTGTGTACCTGCAGTGTTTGTGTGTGATGTACTTGTCCTGGTCCAGGTGTTGGTGGGAGGGGAAATCTGATTGGATGAACCTCTCTGTTACCATGGTGAACTGCTGGACACACACCAGACACCCTGCAGCGCACACACAGACACACACACACACAGAGTGTTCAAGCAGTGAAGTGACCCTCGACCTGTCTGTGTGTGTGTGTGTGTGTGTGGGGGGTACCGATCCAGGCGGTGTTGAAGGCCGCCCTCTGACCTCCCTCGTCTTCCTCTGTGGTTTCCGTGACAACACAGGCCACAGCTCCCGTGCTGTCTCTCAGCTGCAGAGTTTGTTCAGACGTCTGTGATGGCAGCTCCAACACTCCCACCACCAGCAGGGGGCGCCGCCTGCAGAGGACATCACATCAGTATGACCTCAGGTCTGTCCTGCACGTGTCCACAGGTCACAGTTTACCTGAGGCTGTCTCCAGGCTGGGGGTCGTCCTGGAGGTCAGAGGTCAGAGTCCTGCAGGACCAGGCCAGAGCTGTGTTGATCTGAGAGCTGCTCAGACTGGATCCACCAGGTGGCAGCAGAGAGTCCAGAGACACTGAAGACCAGCAGTCAGACTGGAGACACTGAAGGAGCTCGGAGACACTGATGGACTGATGGACTGCAGGGTCGGCACTGTACTGTGAGACAGGGAGGACACAGTGAGGACACAGAGAGGACACAGGAAGGACACAGGGAGGACACAGAGAGGACACAGGGAGGACACAGGAAGGATACAGGGAGGATACAGAGAGGACACAGGGAGGACACAGGAAGGATACAGGAAGGATACAGAGAGGACACAGGGAGGACACAGGGAGGACACAGGAAGGATACAGGGAGGATACAGAGAGGACACAGGGAGGACACAGAGAGGACACAGGGAGGACACAGGGAGGACACAGGGAGGACACAGGGAGGATACAGAGAGGACACAGGGAGGATACAGAGAGGACACAGGGAGGACACAGTTAGGACTCAGAGAGGACACAGGGAGGACACAGGGAGGTCACTGTACTGTGGAGACACAGAGACACTTCAGGTGTACCTACCTGTGTCAGAGGACAGGTGTGAGGCTCGTCCAACATCTCCGAGTAGATGTCCCTCCTTCCTCTTCCTTCTCGTGTCCTAACACACTCCATCAGCCTCCAGGACAACTCACAGACACACTGCTGCTTCAACACACTGGGGACCAGACTGGAGACACACAGACAGACAGAGAGAGACACAGACAGACAGACAGGTAAATGATCAGCTGTCTTTATCTGATACAGTAAGAGTTCCCTGTCCCCTTCGTGTTCCTTTCATCCTCCATCTTGGATGCACACACTCCTCACCTGTGTGTGAGCTGTGAGCTCAGGTGACAGGTCCACAGATACTCAGACACGCCCATGTTTTTCTCCAGCAGTAACCGTGGTAACGCTCCATCACCGGGGCACCTGGAGTCAGGTGGTGACCCCTCCACCCTGCTGAAGGCAGTGACCCTGAGGCTGGAGCGCAGACAGGTGCAAAGCATGCTGGGAGGAAAGTCAGGACAGGGCCGGTACAGGAAGTGGACGTGATGGAGCTGCAGAGAGCATTCAGTAAAACTTTATGGTGACTCACCTCCACTTTGACTGTGATCCGCAATAACATTCTTACTAGTAGAAATGTTAGTTCAAGATATCTACAACTTTGATTGTACTACTCAAAACTAAATTTAAGATATTTAACAATCCTTAAAAAGTACAAGTGGCTGTTTTAACATTTAACAGTTAGACTGGATATGTATTGCCAATATCTGTAATTCAGTTCTTCCTAGTTGAAAAGCACATTTCAGATATCCACAACGTCATTCTTCCGAGGACAAATTACGTCACTTTTGCCATTCATGTGTATTGGGCTTTCAATTTCAGATCCACAATTACATTCTGGATATCTGCAACTGAATTCTTACTAGGAAAAACTCCCATTACAGATATATTCAATCCAAATGTTACTATTCATAATTTTAATTTCAGGTATCCAAAATGCATAACTATGTAATTTTGAATGTCCAAAAATACATTGTGACTAGTAAAAATGTCATTACAGATATCCACAATCTGTATTATGACCAGTAAAAATGCAGTTGTGGACATCTGTACGGATATCTATAATGACATTTTTACTAGTCACAATGTATTTTTGGAAATTCAAAATTATATTCTGGATATCTGATATGAAAATTATGACTAGTAACAATTGGACTGAAGATATCTGAAATGGGAGTTTTTCCTAGTAAGAATTCTATTGCAGATGTCCAGAATGTAATTATGAATATCTGAAATTGAAAGCCCAATACACATGAATGGCAAAAGTGACGTCATTTGTCCTCGGAAGAATGACGTTGTGGATATCGGAAATGTTCTTTTCAACTAGGAAGAACTGAATTACAGATATTGGCAATACATATCCAGTCTAACTGTTAAATGTTAAAACAGCCACTTGTACTTTTTAAGGATTTTTAGATATCTTAAATTTAGTTTTGACTAGTACAATCAAAGTTGTAGATATCTTGAACTAACATTTCTACTAGTAAGAATGTTATTTCGGATATCTTTAATTACCATTCTGACTAGTGAGAATACAATCTTGACTAGGAGAAATGCTGTTATGGCTCTAAAATGCAATTACAGAGAGGAGTGTGGTTGAATAATGTTAAAACGGCTTGTCATAACCTCCACTGTGACTCACCTGTACAGTGACTCACCTGTACAGAGTCTCCTGCTCTCAGCTTCCTCCTCAGCGTCGGCTGATAGGCCAGGCACAGACCCACCTTCCCGTCAATCACATACAGCCCCGCCCCCTCATTCACCACCTCAGTCACCATGCCCTATCAGAGGAGAGGGGTGGGACTTATCACACAGGTAAAGCTGAAAGGTAACATCTTCTCAGCCAATCAGAGCGCAGCCTTTATTGTACCTGGTAACTGATGACTCTGGACTGTTTCACCTTGACAGCTGATCGAACAGGGACCTTCTCAGGCTCCGCCTCCTCACAGTCTTCATCATCATCTACGTGTGACATCATCAGGGGAGGGGGCGTGTTCACCTGTGAGTCAGTGTGTGTGTTGTTTCCAAGAGTGTGTGTGTAGTTTGTGTGTATTTCAGACTGATCGGTTACACACAGGATGTTGTTTCCTCTCCAGCCTCGTAGGACACACACACGCAGCGCCGACACACACACACTCTGACCAACACACACACACTGAGCCCACCACAACCTGCTGCTGTCCTGTGGAGACACACACACACACACACACACACACACACACACACACACACACACACACACAGACAGGCAGGTTTACTATCACTCAGGTGATCAATATTTACCACTAATATAAAATACCTTTTGTCACACCAGGTACCTGAGACACAAACACACCTTGACCAGGACGGAAACACTGTGACTCCCGTCTGTCAGACTGAAGATGAAGAATGTTGTTCCTGCCACAGCCAGCAGAGGGCAGACTGAACCCACCTGACCACAGACAGAGACACGCTGTGCACCGGTCCTGAGAGACAGACAGGTGGAGGGAGAGAGACAGAAAGGAGGAGGGAGAGACAGACAGGAGGAGGGAGAGAGACAGACAGGAGGAGGGAGAGAGACAGACGGGAGGAGGGAGAGAGACAGACAGGAGGAGGGAGAGACAGACAGGAGGAGGGAGAGAGACAGACAGGAGGAGGGAGAGACAGACAGGAGGAGGGAGAGAGACAGACAGGAGGAGGGAGAGAGACAGACGGGAGGAGGGAGAGAGACAGACAGGAGGAGGGAGAGAGACAGTCAGGAGGAGGGAGAGACAAACAGGAGGAGGGAGAGAGACAGTCGGGAAGAGGGAGAGACAGACAGGAGGAGGGAGAGAGACAGTCAGGAGGAGGGAGAGAGACAGACAGGAGGAGGGAGAGACAGTCAGGAGCAGGGACAGAGACAGGAGGAGGGAGAGAGACAGACAGGAAGAGGGAGAGACAGACAGGAGGAGGGAGAGACAGACATAAGGAGGGTGAGAGACAGACAGGAGGAGGGAGAGACAGACAGGAGGAGGGAGAGACAGACAGAAGGAGGGTGAGAGACAGACAGGAGGAGGGAGAGACAGACAGAAGGAGGGTGAGAGACAGACAGGAGGAGGGACAGAGACAGACAGGAGGAGGGAGAGAGACAGACAGGAGGGTGAGAGACAGACAGGAGGAGGGTGAGAGACAGACAGGAGGAGGGAGAGACAGACGGGAGGAGGGACAGAGACAGACGGGAGGAGGGACAGAGACAGACAGGAGGAGGGAGAGACAGACAGGAGGAGGGACAGAGACAGACAGGAGGAGGGAGAGACAGACAGAAGGAGGGTGAGAGACAGACAGGAGGAGGGAGAGAGACAGGAGGAGGGAGAGAGACAGACAGGAAGAGGGAGAGAGACAGACGGGAGGAGGGACAGAGACAGACAGGAGGAGGGAGAGACAGACATAAGGAGGGTGAGAGACAGACAGGAGGAGGGAGAGACAGACAGGAGGAGGGACAGAGACAGACAGGAGGAGGGTGAGAGACAGACAGGAGGAGGGACAGAGACAGACAGGAGGAGGGAGAGACAGACAGTTCTATGAAGCTTGGTTGTCTTCGGACATGAGGACCGTGTCACCTCAGAGGTCAGAGGTCATGTGACCCACCTGTTGTGTAGTAAACCTGCAGCCTCTCTGACTCCAACTGCTCTGCTAAGCTCCGCCCCTCCTCCAAGACCAGCAGCCAATCCCTGCTCAGGACCAGGACACAGCAGAACAGGAGAACCAATCAGCTCCACGTAGCCTTGCTCCTTGTCCTGGTGCTGCCCTGGGGCATTGTGGGGGATGTAGTTCCAGTGAGGGAAGAAGACAGGCTGATTCATCCATAGAGGAGAGGGAGACAGGCACTGGAGAGAGACACACAGACAGACAGGTGAGACTACAGAGATGCTGCTGGGGTCTCCTTCAGACCCTGAACGCATCACACAGGTGTCTTCTTCTGACCCTGAGCGCATCACACAGGTGTCTCCTTCAGACCCTGAACGCGTCACACAGGTGTCTCCTTCAGACCCCGAACGCGTCACACAGGTGTCTCCTTCAGACCCCGAACGCGTCACACAGGTGTCTCCTTCAGACCCCGAACGCGTCACACAGGTGTCTCCTTCAGATCCTGAACGCATCACATAGGTGTCTCCTCCAGACCCTGAGCGCATCACACAGGTGTCTCCTTCAGACCCCGAATGCGTCACACAGGTGTCTCCTTCAGACCCTGAATGCATCACACAGGTGTCTCCTTCAGACCCTGAACGTGTCACAGGTGTCAGACTCACCTCACACCTGACACTGCCGCTGGTGTCCATCAGCCTCCACTCTCCGCCCCGCCCCTCTCTCAGACAGCCAATGAGCAGCAGGTTGACCCGTGGGAGAGCCCGGTGACCAGGCAGAGAAAGCTCCGCCTCCTTGGCCCACGCTCGCTGCTGATTGGTGCTCCAGGACAGGTTACTGACACAGGCCAGGTGCTGACGGGAGATCAGCTCTGAGACAGAGACGGGCCTGGTGATGACATCACAACAACAACAACATTAAACATAAACAAACTGATACAGTGTCAATGACACACACACACGCAGTGTGTTCCTCTGTGTGTTTCACTCTTCATACATCTTCATTAATACAGATCACATTGATGATAATTATGATGATGATGAAGAGGAGCAGGTGTACCTGTAGCTGACAGGTAAGGTGTGTGTGACACACATGTTCTCCTGTATCTTCTCCACCACACACACACTCAGCTGATGAGGACACACACGTCCACCTGAAACACAAACGCCACACTCCTGTTTCCATAGCAACACAGTCCCATTCTAGGTAAACCGGATCATGCAGGTGTTTGACACTCAGACTGTGATTGGCTGACTGACCTGTCAGTAAGTCGTCAGAAGCAGGAGGGGCGGGGCCAGAGAGCAGAGGGAGGATGTGACGTGTGATGAAGCTGAAGATTTCCTTCAACCAGGAGGACTCCTGCAGGACAGACAGACAGAGAGACAAACAGACGATTACAGAGGCATTTGTGTCAGCAGCAACCTGGGGAAGTTATTCTGCAGGATCTTAAACAGCCGACTGCAAAACTTCCTCAGTGAACACAAAGTCCTGAGCAACAGTCAGACTGGAATTACACCACAACACAGAACCACTGCCAAATCCCTGGAAGAGTCAGAGATCTCTGGTCTCACCCTCTCTGACACAGAAGCCAAATGTTTACTGTTGGCAGATGATCTAATACTGCTCGCTCCGACAAAGGAGGCGCTACAAAAGCAACTAGATCACCTGTAAAAGTTCTGTCAGACCTGACTGTTAACCTGGAAAAGACAAAAGTCGTGGTCCTCCAGAAACGACGCAAGAGTCAGAAAAATCCCCACAGGTTCCACCTGGACTCTACGGACTGAGAAAACACAGACAGCTACACATATTTAGGACTAAATATCACATCGACGGGAAATTTCAATCTGGCCACAAAGACATACCTGTTAAAATCTGGATCAAAATATTTCAATCAATAATAGACCCGGTTGTGATGTATGGTAGTGAAGTGTGGAGCCTCTCATCAACCAAGACTTCAACAAATGGGACAAACACCCAGTGGAAACCCTGCACACTGAGATCTGCAAAAGCATCCTCAAAGTTCACAGGAACACCTCCAGTAATGGATGCAGAGCTGAACTGGGCCAATCTCCCCTTTTAATTCAGTTCTAAACAAGAGCAATAAAGTTCTACCAACACCTCAGAACCAGAGAGCCCAGCTGCTACCACTACAAAGCCCTACGATGCCAAGAGGAGAGCAGAGAAGGGAGTCCAGCCAGCTGGTCCACAGGCTGAGCTCCAACAGCACCGGGCACCAACACCGCCCTCACACCATCCAGCACAACCAAATTATAGCCAAAGAAAAAGACAATTACATCAACTGTTGGACATCAACAACCAAAACCCAAAGCAAACTCCAATGTTATTTGGCCCTAAACAGACAAATACTCCATGGCAGATCATCTGAGCTCTGTAACTGACCTGAGACTGAGGAAAACACCGACTCTGTACAGACTCAGCGACGACAGCCGGGCCTCAGAGAGCAGCAGACACAGACAGACCCGGCTGCCCAGAGAGGACCGGCTGGGTCGGTTCTGTCCACACAGACAGGTGGAGACAGAGCAGAACTTCCTGCTGCACTGTGACACAAACACAGACCTCAGAACCCACATATACACTAAAATCACATGTACAACCCCAGACTTCCCCAAACTACCAGACCAAGAAAAACTCCAGCATTCACTGGGAGAACAAACTGGCACTGCTGGAGATGCAGCGAGACACGTGAACGCTGCCACAGGAGAAGAGACGAGCTGCACAACACCTGACATGATCTGATCCACATGAACCAGCTGATCCTGACTGGGCTCTTACCTGCACACTGATGTACTGGTTATTAGTGTTGTTGTTACTGTTGTTATCATCATTATTATTATTATTATTATTATTATTATTATTATTATTATTATTATTATTAGAATGTTTTGCTCTGTAATCGTGTCTGCTTTGGCTTGTTGAAACTGAAATTGAAATTGAGAGAGAGACAGAGAGAGGGGGGGGATGCACACAGATTGATTCAGATGTACTTCACAACTCGTTAATGTCCAGAACCAGAACGGTTTGAGGTGTGACGACACACTGATGATCTGCTCATTACGTGTCTGTTGGCTTGAGTTTAACACGTTCTAAGTTCGGTACCGTCGGTCTCATGTGGGCCGATCCCAGCAGGACACCGGACTCGGTGTAGGAGAGTCTCCTGTCCTGCTCTGTCCCGTCTCTACTGTCCCTGATCAGCTAATCTTCTTTAAATTCACTCATCTTTAAACGCGGTTTCGGCTGTGGACGCTACAAACGGATGTGAAGAGCTTGATATACTGACGGCTTCTCCGCCGGTTCCGAACTGGTCCAGGAGCAGCTGCAGCGGGTCCAGGTCCATGTTGATCCGGATCAGCTTCCACTACTCGTTCCAGATGAACCGTGTGCGTGATGTGAAGTTCCCGCTCCGTCCCGCACCGACACTAACTTCCTGTAGCAGTACGGTGTCCGGACAGGCTCAGATCAGACTGCAGACACAGCACGCGCCAACGAGCCTCACTGCGGCATGACGTCACGTGTCTGTCAACCAGGGCTGCCAGTCAGTTGAAGTAGTTAACTTGTGGTTAATGACATTAGTTATCTGTGGCAAATGAACTTAAAGCGATATTTAAGTTGTTAATGTGTCAATAGTATCACCGTGACGTGTCGTCAGTGACGTCATCAGTCACTCAGTCATCATGAACATGTAGCAGAGTCATGAAACTCTCAGGTTTATTATAAATCAAACATTTACATCAACACAATGATGAGTGTCTTGTTTCTTTCACTTCATACTGTTTGACTGGATGTGATGTCAGCATGTTAACGCTGCTCTGCTAACTGCAGGGTGTAAAGTGTTTAATGGTAATAAATAAAAAATGATGTTACTGTCCACAGCAACTTATTATATTATCATTATTATTATTATAATGGTTATAATTATTAGATCAAATGAGTCATTTTGATCATCATATTCTATTTTCACAATCATATTGAACATTTTGCATGTGTACCTGAAATTGTTGTCCACCGTGTCATTATGGGGTCACTGCCCCTTTAAGAACCCCTCTGATGTCATCAGTGATGTCACTACCACCACTTTGTCCTTCCTCAGTGGAGGCTGTAACACATGGAGGTCTGCATCCTTCAGAGGAGCATCTGAAGGCCAGTTATGTCAGTACGCCGTGTGAAGTCTGTCCCAGTCTGAAGCTCCTCCAGATGTTTCTTCTTCTGTCCCAGTCTGAAGCTCCTCCAGATGTTTCTTCTTCTCCTGTTTCTGGACGATGCACCGCTACGATCCATCATGGCCTCATATGTCCCAGGATTCTTTGTGTGCCTTAAAAAGAAGAGAGAAAGACAGAAAATGACGACATCGCGTGACGTAGATCGTCACTTTCGCTGGCCTGGGCGGCAGAAATCGTGACGTAAGAGTAAAACATCTGGTGACGCAACCAGGAAATGCTCCAGAGGCTCGACCGTCACATTTAACAACGGCTGACCAGGTTAACAAGGTCTCTGAAGGACTCGCCTACAAACACCACAAGGACCGGGTCCCTCAGAGGATCCAGACCCTGAACTGAGACACAGACAGTCGCTCCATTCACGCTGCTGTTTGGATGCAGGATCCTGTGCTGATTCTCTGCCTCTGTGTGAAAGTCTCAGAGGTGGCGGGCGGTGAAACTTCGCTCTGGTGCTGATCCGACTTGGGTTCAGAGAGAGTCAGTGGAGCTGGAGGAGGGAAGCATCACTCTGCTGATCAGTACAGATGTTAAAGGCCCGTCTCACAACATAAAGGGGAGACAGAACACCTTCCTTTAATCTGGATCAGAACCAACAGCTAACGGGCTCTGTTCTGGGCGAGGACCCGTCCTCCATCCAGGTGTGTTTCTGTATAATCCTCCTGACAGGTGAGACACAGGTGGTTCTGGTACATATCTGGACCTGCAGGAACTTCAGTTCTACATTCAACACAATAAAGTTTCAGTCCAATACAAAACTTCTGTCTGATGAAGAACCGAGCTGCAGCTCAAACCAGAACCTTCCTGTTTGAAGGTGTTTGGGTCAGGGCCCAGCTGACTTGCTCAAAGGCAACACCTGGTGGCAGAAAGTGTACCAGACACTTGACCCGCCTCAGCCGGTCCATGTTCACTTCATGTTTCAGTTCTGTTCTAGTCTGTGAGCCCGTTTAAAGAGTTTACAGTGTTTTAATGTTTGTCACCTGATGTCAGCGACTGTTAGATAAACTCACTGACCCGAAACACCACAACAGAACTAGTTCTTCTATATTTGGACTCTGGACCTCGTTATGATATTAATCATGTTACTGCTGCTTTATTTCATCACTGTTATGTTGGTCCAGTAACTCACGGGAGACTTCTTGCCGAACATGGTGGAAGTTTATTTTGTTCCTGATGAACTCAGTGTATAACTCGAGCACATCATCATCTCACAGCACAGAGGACTCAAACTCTCCTTCTTCTTCTTCCCACCCAGTGCGTTCCCCACAGGTAACAACTTTACTCAGCGCCCCCTAGTGGACCTGAGAACACATACATATTTCTCTCAATTCTTCACAGTTACTACAGTTGGACGACGTTTAGTCCTGCAGTCTGTCGAGCACGGAGGAAACGGCACTCTGGATTATATCGTCAGTCTCATGAACGGTGACAAACATCTGGCCGACTCTGTGGGTTCCAGGTGGAGGTACACAAACTGTAACAATAGATTACATGTCGAGTAAGAAGAGGTCCATTCTTAAAGAACCAGACCCAAGAGGTTCTGACCTGAGAAGAGGGAGCATGACGGCATCAGGAAACTGAAGTTTGGTTTCTGTATCAGCAGCTGCACTGACGAGTTTCCCCAGAAACGATCTGAATACACTGACTATCAGACTATCAGCAGCGACCCAACAACCACCATAGGCTGCTACATGACGCAGTCCAGAGATAAGGTGGAGGTCCAAGAACCGTCAGAGACTTTCAGATGGGTCCGGTACCAACAGCTACATCGAAGGCCAGTAGAGATCAGGTCGGGCCTCTTCAGAGGAGAATCTCTCTGTTCACTGATCTGAAGACAGTTTGTTGGATGGTGCATGTTTGGACAGAAGTGTGATTCAGTTCTGCTCCATGGGACCATTCAGGTGAGCTACACAGGTGTCATGTTGTGATGTTAAACCTTCTCCATCTTGTGTGTCTGTGTGTTACCTTGTCCAGCACTCTGCATGGTTGTGTGTCCCTGATGTGTGTCATCGTGTCCACCTGTCTGAGTCACTGTCATCATGAGATGTCCAACAATAATGTCTCATGATGAAACATGAGAACGGCTCTGACAAGGTTTTCTGTCTGTCAGACCGTCACTTCATTTCTTTCTTTGTGTTCTAGGTTACCAGAAATATGCATAAATACACCAATATGACCGAGCTGAACCAACCTTGTGTGTGTTGAATGTGACCTGCTGCTGTGGATGAGCTCAGACGCCCCTCAGCTTATTCATCATCATCAGTTACTCACTCTGAAACTTACCAAGAATACTAAATATTCATCTTATTGATTTAATCCAAAAAGCCTTCAAATGTCTCAGAAACAGTTCTGATTCTTTCTGATAGCTTTTCCACTCAGCGAGCCGGGCCGGAACCCTCAGAACGTCAGTGTTTAATAGAAGATAATCTATAGTGAGTGAGCTCTATCAGACAGATGCATCTCTCTGCTCAGTGATATTTTGTTTATGTCCCATAATTTCTCGTAACTTCATCAGAAAATTCATCATTTAACTTGATTTACTTCAGATCATCTCATCACTTATCTCGCGTGAAAATAACAGATTACAGATCAACTATTTGTTTTCTTACTTTCTAATATTCTGTTGTTTCAGGACGAATCAGATTAGACCGTCCATGTGTGGAACCACATGTCATCATGACAGGGTACCAGTGGTCGACCCGAATCATGTTCCCAGAACTCTACAGAACTCACGACAGCTGAAGTATAGTTGTGTCAGAGTCAGTTTACATTTGGACCAGCAGTGCCGTGTGACACCGACATCTGCATCATCTGCAGCATCTGCAACATCTGCAGCATCTGCAACATCTGCAGCATCTACAACATCTGCAGCATCTGCAACATCTACAACATCTGCAACACTGCAGCATCTACAACATCTGCAGCATCTACAACATCTGCAGCATCTGCAGCATCTGCAACATCTGCAGCATCTACAACATCTGCAGCATCTGCAGCATCTACAACATCTGCAGCATCTACAACATCTGCAGCATCTGCAACTTCTACAACATCTGCAGCATCTGCAGCATCTACAACATCTGCAGCATCTGCAGCATCTACAACATCTGCAGCATCTACAACATCTGCAGCATCTGCAGCATCTGCAACTTCTACAACATCTGCAACATCTGCAGCATCTACAACATCTGCAAAATCTGCAGCATCTGCAGCATCTACAACATCTGCAGCATCTACAACATCTACAAGAGCCGTGTGACTACACTAGAGCAGTGCTGCGTCCAGTTGTTGCTTGTCCAGACTTGTTTTTGTACCATCAGTTCTGTACAATAAAAGTAAAGAGAGGATGCTGACAGAAATAATGTAATGATAATATGAATTGTTTTTATTTATCAATTCATACACTGTGCAGTAAAGAGAAAAGCCCTGGATGAAATCAACTGATTCTGTGAAGTTTCTCTCTTCTCAGTGGTTTCAGCTGAAGTAAACACACTTACATTTGTTGTGCAGCATGTTGGAGCTCGTCACAGATGTTTAACTTTACATCAGTCATGATGTTTTTGCAAGAACAGCTGTTAGTTTGTTGAACGCTGGCATGAAACTTTCTGAATGACATGAAACATGATGATGTGAAAATGTCTGACAAAGTGATGTTCAGCTCTGAGAGCAGAAACAGAGTAATTAAAGGTTAGGTAAAGGTAAACTGTCTTCTGGACTGAAGCTAAATGTGACGCTCAGTGTGCTGATGATATTACAGCAACACCATCAACAATAAGAACAGAACCAGAACCAGAACAGGTCCAAAGAGTTTCCATCTTCAGTGTAATGAAGTGATGAAGTGATCTCATTTGATTTAATCTCCTTGTGGTTCAGAGTTTATTAGTTTTAATACATGAATGAAGTGTTTTAAATGTAAATAAAGTAAATATGTGTTTCAGATAAATGTCAGAACGATGTCAGCGGAAGAGGAACATGTGTCACATGTGTAACATCCACCGTACAGGAACCAGAACATCTCCTGATGGTCCAGACCACATGGGGCTGCTTCAGAACTTACACCACAGTCTATTAAACATCACCTGGACTGTGAGTCTGTGCAGAAACATCAGAACATCTCCAGTTGGTTCTGGTCGGTGTAAACAGCTGTGTGATTTATGCTTTCAGTCGACGGTTTATCATCGGGACACGTTCTTGTTAGTTGGACTCTCTGCATCATAGAGATCCATTCTGCTGTCTCTGGTTCTGAGTGTGGGCTCAGTAACACTGCAGTGGATCAGGTAACTATGAAGAACTGGTTCTGAGTGTGGGCTCACAGGCAGCGTGGGTCCGGTCTGGACGGGTAGCGTGGGTCCGGTCTGGACGGGCAGCGTGGGTCCGGTCTGGACGGGCAAGGTGGGTCCGGTCTGGAGGAGACGTCCAGTAAGTCCTCAACAGTTTCATCAGCGTCTTTAAAGCAATGTGTGCTGAAATGATCATCAGGAGTTCTTCATCCACAGAACCAAGTCCTCGACAACAGGTGATAACAGAACCTGGTGACAGTCTGGCTGGTTTCCTTTCAACCACACTCTTCTCAGAACAGTCTGGTTGTAGTGCAGGTACTGGGTTAGAGTTCCCAGAACACTTGACTGGACCTCTGCTCACACCATCACT
This sequence comes from Acanthopagrus latus, assembly GCF_904848185.1. Lineage (NCBI taxonomy): Eukaryota > Metazoa > Chordata > Actinopteri > Spariformes > Sparidae > Acanthopagrus > Acanthopagrus latus. Next base: position 241,720 of record NC_051048.1, on the reverse strand, counting down.
GTCCACAGATGTTTCACCTGTAAACTTCATCACACTCAGAACTGTTGGATCCATCAACACATGAAGGACATCGTCAACTGTGTTCACGAGGAGGAGTTCTGTTTCAAACGGGTGTGCTGGTGCTGGAAGACTGCTTGATAACACAGGTCCATCATTCAGTGTATGATGCTGCAAGATGTTTTCAAAAGGTAATCAGCTGTGTTTATTCATCCATTAATCAACTGGTGAGAAGAAAATGAATCAGCAACTTTTACAATCGATAAATCAACCAGCACGATGATCCAGCTCTGGTTCTGGATGTGGTTCTGGATGTGCTGCTGTTCAGTTCTACATCAAACACATGGAATATAAATGTAAAGAGTATCTTTGGTTCTGGACTGTTTGGATGAGATCAGCTCAGTGTTTCTGTAAAGAATAATGAAGAGGATAAAGTCTTTAAAGTGATCAATAACGTCAGTAATCACTTAGTTCTACACTCTACCTGCACACTGGTGATGTCACCTGGGGTCCAGTTCTGATTATCACCTTCATCACCACAAACAGGTCCAACCTTTACTTCAGTGTCCTCCAGAGATGCTTAGACAGCAGGAGGGGGATCGGACCGGTACCAACACGTGTCGCTGGTCTCAATCGGTGATTGATGATCGATCCTCTCTGTTGATGATGAGAAAACAAACATAATTGTTACCGTTCATCATGTGACTAAAACACCTGAGCAGCTGCACAGTGAGTTAATGTGAGGCAGAACTTCTCAGCTGCAGTTTGAATCCAAGATGGTTTCAGTGTGTTCGCAGCAGAACCTTGTTCTCTTAAACCCAAAGACCTCATGACTTCACCAGGTTTACTTTTTATCTGTTTCAATCTTAAAAGGTCTAGTTTGAACACAGGTCCAGACGGCCTCTCACAGACTGGGTGCTGGTTCTGAATCAAAGGATGTGTCTGGATCATCAGGTCCAGTCCTGCAGGGATGGCGGCTCCTGGTTCTGATTCAGCAGATGCAGTTTATTTGCTTCATGTTGACTCTGAGTGAAGACAACAGATCGGAGGTCAGCAGGTCCAGAACATGTTGAATGGACCTTCATCATCTCCTCAGTGTGTATGAGACCCACTGATCCTCCCGGCCCAGATGTCACCTTCATATCAATCAATATAAAGTCAATATCAACAGGATGTATTGATCACAGAGATGTGTCAGAAGATAAATCACCTTCACCTGCCTCTCATTCATCTGTGGGCTCTGAGTCCAAACATGCACCAGAGAGAAGTATCAGGTCTGCAGCCTGGAGGTTCTGAAGACGTGCAGCATTTGTAGCTCCGTCTGCTCGTACAGCTGTACTGGACCTTCTGTGTCACAGTTCTTTGAGTGCAGCTCGGTCCATATGAGAAGTTCTGTCCTAACTGCTCATCTGTCCTGACAACTATGATGCTGATGTGGACCTGTAAGAACCGAGGAGAATGTTAAGTAACACAGCAGGTAGAGACAGCAGCACCACCAGGTATACATGTTTTACCTGAAGGACACATTTATCTTCACCTCTTCATCTTTAGTTGGTCGATGACAATATCAGGTGTATTTAGTGTTTTCAGGACAGACAATGAATCCACTTATGCTTTGAAGTTAATTATGTAAATGAGTCTGGAGGCTGAAGCACAGGAAGAAGGAAGAAGGAGGTTAAAGACGAGTGTGGACCAGAGCCGGTGGAGTCTGTAGTTCCCACAACATGAAGAGGATCTCTGAGCACTTGGCTCAGTTCTGACTCTGTGTTGGATCTCTGATCAGTTCTGACTCTGTGTTGGATCTCTGATCAGTTCTGACTCTGTGTTGGATCTCTGAGTTATTGAAACATCAGCGTTTTCTCCTTTTGCAGTCGACTGGACAGATCATTATCAGCTCTTGAAGAGTTCCTAACTCCAAACATTAGCTCAAACTAATGTTTCTGTGTGATTATACGCCATCACAACATGCTGCTCCTACTATATATATATATATATATATATATATATATATATATATATATATATATATATATATATATATATATATATATATATATATATATATAGACACACACACACACACATTATACAGCAGGATCAATACCTGAACTCCAGACGACTGAAGGCGTCTCTGAGGATGTGAGGACGCCCTGAGTGAAGCTCTCCACGTGAGGGACAGATGGAGGAACATGGACACCATAATGGAGCTGATCGTGTGTGTGATGGTGTGTTATTTGTCTCTGGGTGAAGTTTCTCTCCTGTTTTGGGTCCACTGCCTGGTCAGCATCAGAACCTGCACACTCTGACAGGACCACGGTCACAACCAGCCCAACTCTGGCTTATATACTCTCCCTCTTCATCCTTCGCTCCGCCGCTGTCTGTCGCCCCTCCCCCTCCTCTTCATGCACTGGCTGCTTCACCTGACAGACACGAGCTCTGACCAATCAGACGCAGGGACGCCAGCTGGCTCCTCCCTGTTGTATGTACAATTCCCGCCCTGCCAGCGTCGCTGGGGAGGCGGAGCCGGGCAGCAACCAGCTTTGACTTGTGGCAATGTGAGCCAATCACAGCCGAGTATTCAGCCGAGCCCCGCCCAGGTCGGCCGGCCGTGTCCCCGCCCTCTGGATAGGAATGACCAACGGGGGCGTTGCTGGGGGGCGGTGCCGGGCTCGAGCTCGACCCAGTTTGAAAGTGAACCAACGTCTCCAGTCGCTGCTTCAGCCCCCAAACAACAACAGAACACCAGAATCTGAAAACCCTGAACCGACCTAAAGTCCGCTCCAGCCCGCAGCCGGCCCTCCTGACGAGTGAGTACCTCCATCCATCTCTCTCCGCACCCCGCGCACATTTCCACATTTCACTCAACGAGATAGCTTTGATTTACCGGCTGACTGCAGAATCCTCCAGTAAAAGGTCCGATGATGAGGCTGGAAAAACGAATAAAATGGCCGCTGACACGGTCTCAGAGTGGCGGCTGTGAGTCCGCTCACTGGTCCGTGTGTGCAGTCCGGGACGGTTCGGACGTGTTGTTGTAAACACGAAACGCCCATTATGGAGCATGAATGCCAGGAAATAGTCCTGTCCCGTACATACATCGCTGACCCCTCCAGAGCATAGCCTGAGCCCTTCGTTGAAAATGCGTAGCTGCTGTACTGATTCCATGTTTCCATTGCACACACGGCCGTTTGCTATAAAAACGGCGCTGTGGTTAAAATAATTCCCCCGCGGACCGACATGAAGCCTCACGCCGTGTCTACTGACGGCTCCGTCCTCGAGAGACATTTTGTCCGCCTGCCGCTCCGTTAGCCTGCCGCTAGCGGAGGGGGATGGGGCGGCTAGCTCCGCAGAGGGCGGGAAGCAAATGGTGGCCCATTGTTCTGCGGGAGCTAGCAGTTAGCACGGCTAGGCTAACTGCAGCAGTCCGTAGATGTCCATAGAAGACGCGGCTAGCTTTAGTCTTCGTTCATCTCTACGGCTCACAGAGCTCCAGTCACTGGGGGGAGCAGGCACCGGGCTCCGGCGGGATGTCCCGGACCAAGGGCACACCGAGCCGGGCTCCGGGAGGGTCGGAGGGCCTTCTCGCTATCCAGCCGAGAAAATGGATCCTCACTTTGTTCTCTTTGTTATTCACATTCGGCCTCAGTTTGCTGCTCGGGCCGCCATCACCCCGATTAACGGTCCAGTACCGGAGACCTGCCTCGGTCCAGACGGAGGAGGCTGATGAGTTCACTTAGCATATTAATACACACATTTTAACAATTTAACAAGGTTTAATATGAATTATGAACAATATGTGACAAACAGGTTAAAGGGTCATTCCACCTAAATATGTGTAAATCTGTCATTGTTGAGTTATCTGTACGTGATTTCACCCAAATAAAGATTTGATGTGAATCATGATTTTAGTATTTCTTTGAATAGCAGGCACATTTAATTTTATTCATCTTTTATTTCTCTGTGGTGTTGAGTGCAACTTTGATATTATTGGTAATCAATCAGCCATCCATCATCCGCTCACTGTCTAATAAATGGTTGAATAAACAGATCTGTGTTGGCTGTAACTTGAGGCCATTGTGAAGAGTTTCTGCATCTCTTTGTTGTGCCTAATGATGAAGTGATGGAGTACAGATTGATCTTTAAATGACTTACGGTGTGATCAATAATCAAGACGATCAGCTAGTCCTAAACAAATATTAACTTGACTGTTCATAATTGATTAAAATATGACACCATGTTGTTGGAGATAATTACATTTTTACACTGAAATCAATAAATGATATGCACCACCAACTGTTTTAAGTCAGTTATATCAGTATTAATCCGTCTTCTGCTGTTTTCATCCCATCTGTCCGACAGGCCGCCACTATGATGCGTAAAGACGTCAACAAGCCGAAGGGAAAGACGTCGGCATACGCCTTCTTCGTCCAGACGTGTAGAGAGGAACACCGGAAGAAGAACCCAGAGCAGTCGGTCAACTTCGCTGAGTTCTCCAAGAAGTGCTCCGAGAGATGGAAGGTGAGACAAACAGACAGATCAGTGACCTGTCTGACAGTGCAGTGTGTTTCAGGTGTGTGTATATCATGTTCTGCAGCAGGTAACTCCCAGTGAGGTCGGACACCTCGTCATGAAGCACATCTTTGACGACGGCGTGGCGACAGATAAACCATAAACTCCTGACAGCACTGTGTCAGGACGTCAGCACAGTGTTCGAGGTCTAACATGTTATTAAAGATGACTTTTTTCACACTGTGTACGTTTAATACATCTTTCTTATTGATTTTGACCATATAAATGTTTGAAAGAATTAATATTGCAAGTAAATATCAAGTCTCTTGTCTGTCAGGACATCATGTAGGAAATATCAGGTATTCCTTCCACAATAAACACTCCTGTTTTAATTTCAACAGTCACTGATCATACTAATTATCATAATGATGTTGGTGTGATACTGTGATATTTTCTGAAATGTTATTGAACCATGAACTCTGATTCCATTGTGGTACGTTTATACAAACTTAAATATATATTATTAATAAACCCAACACAGTAGAATCAAATACAGTAGTTATATAAATGTAGCCAGTACATCAACACAACTGTTTTTATATCACAATATAAATACCGGTACATGATATTTGACCCGACCTCTTCACTACAGGTAGTTGAATCATAAATAGTTTATTGATCCCTGAGGGGAGATTCTGTACATTAGTTATTCCTGCGATAGAAATCTCACTATAGAGATTATAAGACGATAAATACCATGATAACCGTAGAATATGCAGATATAGAAATATAGAAACTGCTACACTATAACCACAGTGTGGATGACGTTAACATTGTAGTTCCTCTGACTGACTGGTTTGATGTTTGAATATGGTAATTGTTGAGCTTGTGTCACTTTGTGTAATAGATCTGTTGTCTGAGGATCATCTTGTACATCACAGCAGACCAACACTGAACAGTGATTATTGAACTGAAGCTGTTTGGTGTCACTGACGCAACAACACAAGCCCAGTATCAGTGCTGTTGACAGCTGCGCTGTGATTGGTCACTGCTGCAGACAGTAACTCATAACTATTAAAAATAAAGGTTTTAAAATGTGATAAAATGAGCATAACAGCAGTGAAGGAACATTTACCACTTTACTGCAACCCTCCTCATTGATTATGTATTGACAACGGACTGCAGACATCAGAACGGGAATGTTTGTTCATCTTCAGTGTTGTTTCCTTTGATATTACAGTTTTATTATTATCATGACAGCACTGACACACAGATCTGATTAGAACTACGTTAGTCTGTTGTTACATATTGACTTACTGATGGTGACCAAACTGTACTGTTAGTTCAGTCTACACGCCTCTGATGTTCACCTGTTCCGGTAACCAGCTACAAAAACACAGACACCGGCTTAGTCAGAAACTCTGTCCTGATGGTGTGTGTGTCTTTTCAGGCTCTCACAGCTGGTGATAAAAAGTGCTTCGAGGACATGGCGAAGGCTGACAAGGTGCGCTACAACAGGGAGATGAGCGACTACATCCCACCTAAAGGCTTCGGAAAGAGAGGCCGCAAGAGGAAAGACCCTAACGCCCCCAAGAGACCCCCGTGAGTCTGCAGCACCGACACAGCATGGAGACAACCCAGACAGAACGTAGAGACAGAAAGTAAAGACAACCCAGACAGAACGTAGAGACAGAAAGTAAAGACAACCCAGACAGAATGTAGAGACAGAAAGTAAAGACAACCCAGACAGAACAGACGCTTGATCCTTACTGCTCAGACGTGGCTGTTGGAGTTTAGACTTGTTTATATTGGATCAGTCGAGGTCTAACAGAAACAAGCCGGACTGTAAGCTACACACTGATTGTGTTTGTGTGACAGTAGCGGCTGATCTGTCACCAGGAGGCAGCACAGAGTGCTCACCTGCTGACCTGGAGTTTGAGTTTGAAAGTCTCCTCTGACCTGTAGACACTTCAGTTCCCTCTGGCTCCTGATGAAGTCTGACGAGCCTGATGAATGGATGTGATGATCTACCTCTGATCAGATCAATACATCAATCATTTATAGGCTCAAACCAAAATATCACCGCAGGACAAACAGCACGTCTTAGTTTAATAAAAAGAGAAGACACTGAGCAGCACGAACACTAACCTGTCTGTCTCTCTCTGTGTGTTCGTCTCTCTCTGTGTGTCCGTCTCTCTCTCTGTGTGTGTCTCTCTCTCTCTGTGTGTCTGTCTCCCTGTGTGTGTCTGTCTCTCTGTGTGTCTGTCTCTCTGTCTCTCTCGGTGTGCAGGTCTGCATTCTTCGTGTTCTGCAGTGAGTACCGTCCCAGTGTGAAGCAGCAGTATCCTGGTCTGTCTATAGGAGACTGTGCCAAGAAACTGGGAGAGATGTGGAGCAAACTGTCCCAGTCTGAGAAGCTGCCCTACGAGGAGAAGGCCCAGAAACTACGAGAGAAATATGACCGGGTGAGACACACTGACAGCTCCTGTCATCATTGATAGTAAAGAACCACTGAAAGGAGCAGATGACAACAGGAAGTGATGATGTCACATGATGAGCTGCTTCCTGTGTTGTGACGCTGCTTCCTGTGTGTGACAGGACATGGTGGCATACCGCGGCGGCGGCACGTACTCAGCCAGGAATCCCGGCTCCTCCGCTCAGGGAGGAGAGGAAGAGGAGGACGACGAGGGAGAGGACGATGACGACGACGACGATGATGACGAGTAGAGAAGAAGAGCTGCATCTGGATGAGAGAGACTGACTGAGTGTGTGTGAGAGAGACAGGTAGGTGTGTGTGTTTCAGAGCTCTGTGACAGCGGATTGGACAGGATGGGGCAGGGGGTGGGGCTTCATCACAGGGGACAGGTGAGCTCAGCCAGTCAGGAGCAGGGGTGTCGTCTCAATGGTTACAGGGATTTTAAATGGAAGAGATGAGACAGTAAACAGGAAGTCACACACAGGAGCAGCAACGAGCTTCCTGTCAGTTTTCAAAGTAAGACTTCTTGTACAGATGTAACTCTGTCAGCCTCTACTGAATTTCATCAGAACCCCAGAACACAAGGATCAGACAGAAGCAACAGAACAGAGAACACAGGGATCAGACAGAAGCAACAGAACAGAGAACACAGGGATCAGACAGAAGCAACAGAACAGAGAACACAGTGATCCGACAGAAGCAACAGAACAGAGAACACAAGGATCAGACAGAAGCAACAGAACAGAGAACACAAGGATCAGACAGAAGCAACAGAACAGAGAACACAGGGATCAGACAGAAGCAACAGAAGAGAGAACACAGGGATCAGACAGAAGCAACAGAGTTGAGCTCAGAGGAACAGAAGAGTTACAAATCTCTCTGCTCAGCCTCAACACACGTCTCTGCTCTGGGACACGTTATTGATCAGTGACATGTTATTGATCAGTGGCATTTTAATGATCATGATCAGTCTTTTATCAGCCTGATTGAGATCTGAGCTCTGAAACACACACACAGGACCAGAGGGAGTGTGTCACAATGTGTGTGTTGCCTTTCAGTAACGTGTGTGTGTGTGTGTGTGTGTGTGTGTGTTTTGGAGGTCATCAGATGATAAACTGTCTTGACACCAGAGGATAGTAAAATCCCCCTCCCCTTCCCTCCTCCCCTCACTGTTACCATGGTTACCCCTGCACCCCCCCTCCCTCCCTCCATCAGCCCTGTGTGTTGCCATGGAAACCCCCCATTATTATCATGTTGTTGTTTTTTATTTTCTTACTGAAGTTTATTGTTCTGTTCCTGTTCACTGTCAGAGTAGAAACGTCAACGTTTTATAATAAAAACTGAGTGAAAACACACACACCCTGTCTGTTCTGTTACACACATACACACGCACACACACACACCACATGAAGCTGGATTCAGGTTCACTGCTATGAAAGCTGTTCTGAGGTTTTGAAGCCAGATGTTCTCTGTTGTTGGAGCGACTGCAGCAGAGACTTCCACTGACCGAGTTGGCAAACTTCCTGTTTGGCACCTGGCTAACTTGAATAGAAATAAAGTTCTTAATCTTGTAGCTCCTCTATATTTTTCAGACTTTATTGTATTAAATGGATCAAATTTAGACAGTGATATGAGTGTTTTCTCAGGTTGTGATGCCCAAAAAGAGCTATCCATCATTTTACAGACGCTTCTTTCACATTGGAAGCTTATGGGAAAAGTAATTTCGGGCTGCAGTGTATTATGTGATGATGGTGTGACACAGTTTTTTCTCTATGAAAGCCTGGTGCTCTTCCTGGTGGCCTGGGTAAACCCGACAGGTATTGAGGGTGAGCAGGCAGCGTCTGGTGGAGCACCTGGTCCTCCAGCTCTGCAGGAGTTTGTGGTTCATCCTCGAGGAGGTAAGGAATGTGTTCAGAGCCTCCATTTTAGAGGAGGCTGCTCAGAGCTGTGGTCGGAGCGAGATTTTCAAAATAAAACATCCAGCGAGAAGTGAGACCAGGTGTTTCCTGGTGAACAGTCATAGTAATGAGGTCAGGTGAGAACAGACTCAAGTTTCTGAAGCTTTGATGATTCTGGTTCATGTAAAGTCTGATGAGGACATTATTTGAATTCTCTTGATGGTTCATGTCCTGTTTGTATTAAAGTGAGCAATCCTGGTTAAATTCAGATTACTTTTGATTTTCAAGTCTGAACATACTTATTTAAAGTCGACACAGTCCTGTATTTTTATTAGGATATTCTGACAGTTCAGTTCTGTGACAAACAGGAAGCTGGTGTGATGATCTGAGAGTCTGGTCTGATCTGTGAGTGTCTCTGTCTGTTGCAGTGTGTCCTGCACTGTTGGCACCAGTCAGCCAAACATTTCAAACATCAGTAAGTTGTGTTTTTCAGTGATGTCACAGTCGTAGTATAAGTTAGTTTCTCGTCCAGTACTTTGTTTGGAAAGTGTTTGTATTGTTGTTGTACAGGCCTGTGACCAGTAAGTGGCACAATATGATAGATGTAATGATAACTAAGTGTGTACATGATGGCCCAACCGTTTTTCCCCCTTTAAGTTCACAGCTCTTCTTTTCTCCTTTAAAGAAGGTCCAGGTGTCGACTGTCTGTCTGAGACGAACGTGGCAGCTGTCTGAAGCGTTTAAAGACACACCGGTGAAATATGTCCTATGGTGAGTTTCTGCTCAGTGGAGCTGCTCTGACACTGTAGTATGTGGTTGTGTCCACTGGAGGTCTCCAGCCTCAGAGTGAGATTGTCTCTGTGTCTCTATAAATCATGTAGTTATATAACAGGCTGCCTGCTGCTGCCTCTGACTTATGTAACACACATGGAAACATCCCTGTGGCATCTCCTTCCTGTGTGAAGGCCAGCTGGGCTCTGTGTTCAGGACTGTCGGACCAGCAGAGTCTGAACATTTACTATGTAAGATTTATGATGTCTCAGGTTTGACCTCTGCCAGATTTAAGGTTAAACTCCTCCATGTCATGGCAGTGAGACAAATAATTCAAAGGTCCTCATTAATCATCACACCTTCATTAGCTGACAGAATTAATGCATGTTGATGAAAATCCACCTAAGAACTTCACATTAATAACATACTTGTGATAGCTTGACCAGCAGCTCCAGCAGTGTTGACACTTCTTGATTTTCGGGACTAGGTAACAGATGAAGGAGGTGTAAACGGTGGCAGCTCAACAGCAACTGATGGAGTATTTCACTGTCAGGTGCTGCAGCAGCTGCACTTTGCAGAGAATCTAACCAGCAAATACTGTGGCATGATACCAGTGCCACAGTATGCTACAGAATCAGAGGCATCCAGTGGGTAGGTACTGTAAATACCATCCAATACCATCAGACTGTAGGTACTGTAAATACCATCCAATACCATCAGACTGTAGGTACTGTAAATACCATCCAATACCATCAGACTGTAGGTATTGTAAATACCATCCAATACCATCAGACTGTAGGTACTCTAAATACCATCAGACTGTAGGTTCTGCAAATACCATCAGACTGTAGGTACTGTAAATACCACCAGACTGTAGGTACTGTAAATACCAACAGACTGCAAGTACTGTAAATACAATCAGACTGTCGGTAACGTAAATACCATCCAATACCATCAGACTGCAGGTACTCTAAATACCACCAGACTGTAGGTACTGCAAATACCATCAGACTGCAGGTACTGTAAATACCATCCAATACCATCTGACTGTAGGTACTGTAAATACAATCAGACTATAGGTACTGCAAATACAAGAGCATCTAACCAGCAAATACTGTGGCATGATACCAGTGCCACAGGATGCTACAGAAACAGAGGCATCCAGTGGGTAGGTACTGTAATTACCACTGGATTGCAGGTACTGTAAATACAATCAGACTGTAGGTACTGCAAATACCATCAGACTGTAGGTACTGTAAATACCAACACACTGCAAGTACTGTAAATTCAATCAGACTGTAGGTACTGAAATTTAGTACAGTTAAGGCCAAAGGCAGTCTGAAAAAAATTGGATATCGGGCCATCGTGAATTTCCAACATGGCAGCCACTGACAACAGTATTCAGATCAATTTTCTTAATTGCATGGTATAACATATGATGATGATGATCTTGTTAGTTACATTTATTTACCATACCTAGTTTATGGAAGTTTATACATGAAAAATACATATAAATCAATAAAAAAATCAAGATGATTGCCATGATCAGCATGAACATTGTAATTGTGATAATGTTTTGTATACGGAATATCATATGGTCTATTTCCATAAATAATTATACATTTTATCATGCAGAATCTGCAATGTGTAATAAGCCCAGAATCTTCCTTTGTTTTCATAATTCAAGATGGCCACCATTTACTTGCAGATATCACACACAAATGTAAACGGTGCTAGTTTAAATTATCTAAAGGGAATTTAGTTTAAATTCAATCTTTTTCCTTAAACTTCACAAATACCCAAGTCTCAAAAATAGTGACATGTTGATGTCACCTACAAGTCCATCAATTCAATGGAAAGATCAAATGTGGCTTGGCAACTGCAACATGCCTCGAGTTCATATTTGTCATATGCTTGGCTCTAGGTAGGCTTAAAATTGGATAAATAATACTTATTTAAAAACTTATTTTGTCATTGCAATTAGCTCACAACTGTTCCACATAAAGGGTCCACAAATGGCAGATTGCTGTAAATATAAGACTACTTATTAGGAACATACTGTGGAACCATGTCTACTTTATTTAGGCTTGAAAATAGATTTGTTTTGTTTTGTTTCGTTTTCTTTCCGCTTATCCATGAGGGTCGCGGGATGCTGCCGTTCCCCCCTAAGGGGCTGCGGGTCTTACTGGGGCCAAATCCAGTTCACACAATGGGCATAGGCCAGGGTACACCCTGGATGAGTTGCCAGCTCATCGCAGGACCCTTACCTGAAAATAGATAATGAAACTTATTTTAGCAAAACTCTTATTATTAATTCCCATTAAAACCCTGTTCCACATAAATAGCTAACATGCTATAACCACCAAATGGTGGATTGCTATTAAAATAAGACTACTTGGTAGGAAGATTTGGGAGGAACAATGCGGTTTTCGTTCTGGCTGTGGAACACTCCGCAGGGTGCTCGAGGGTTCATGGGAGCTGGTTTCACCAGCCCACATGTGATTTGTGGACTTGGAGAAAGCACTCTACTGAAAGAATAAGATCCCGGATACAAATGACCAAAATGAGTTTCCTCCGCAGGGTGCCAGGGCGCTCCCATCGAGATAGGGTGAGAAGCTCTTTTACCTGGGAGGAGCTCGGAGTAGAGCCGCTGCTCCTCCACATCGAGAGGAGCCAGCTGACATGGCTCACCTGGATGTCTTCCTCAGGAGGTGTTCCTGGAGGAAGTGTCTAGGGAGAGGGAAGTCTGGGTGTCCCTGCTCAGACAGCTGCCCCCGTAACCTGGCCACGGATAAGCGGAACAAGTTGATGGATGGATTGATGGATGGTAGGAAGATTTCACAGAACAATTTCTGCTTTATTTAGGATTGAAATTAGATAAATTAAACTTATTTTAGAAAACCCCTAATTTTTTCCCATTTACAAACTGTAAATATAAATAGTTAACGTGCTAACATGCTAATGCCACATTTCAAATGGTGGACTGCTGTCCTTAGCAAGGAAAAAGACTGCACGGGCTGTCTTTTCAGAGCTTACAAATGCCCTATTAGAATTGTCCTCTGCCCCACATGACATTCTACAGGAGGTAATGGCAATTGTATTTGAAAGGTTTGTATCCTGTTCTATGATTGAACCAGCACACCCACAGACATAGACCAAGCTAGGAGGAAGTGTTTTGCAAAGAGGCACAATGTGCCTTCAATCCTTTCAACAAAGGCTGCCCTAAAGGAGCATGTTGAGAGGCCAGTCTATCAAGGGGGACATGTATGGGGTCAGATGCTGGTGTCAACACCAGAGCTTCCTTCTCCTTGTAGATGGGGCTGGTCAAAGGCATCTGAGGGTCATTATGAACTATTTTGGACATGCCTGCCTGATGCAGGCCAGTCCAGCTATGAACTTGCCTCTTGCAAATGTAAGAAGGGAGGAGTGGAGAGTCTTCCATGATTGACCCCATGTTTGGACAGTTACTATTGTCAGTTTGGCCTATCTTGCATTGTGAGCTTCCAAATAGGCTAAATATTAAAGTTGCCACCTGAATTCCTACTCATAAAATGTGTGATTTGATCCCAGTATCATTCAAATCACAGGAATCCATGCAACTTTGAAGCAGTAACGATTTTCAACCAGTCATGGTGGCCATCTTGAAAAATAACAACCTTCTCGAAATGTATTTGTATCATACATGTACAAACTCCAAGGAGGTAAATAAGTGTAGCTAACTATATGACATATATGATATTATAATCAAAACACAAAAGAAAATTCACATGGAAATGGTAGTCAATGGTGGCCATTTTGAAAAATGGCTGTTGCGGCAAACATATTGAAAATTTGCAATGGTTGATATCTAATTTTTTTTGACTGTCTTTGGCTGTAAGTGTACCAAATTTCATGTTTTTATCACAAAGTGCACGAATCTTTGGAATTATGCTGTTAAGCCGCACCACTATTAGCAGTTCGAGGTAGTACAACTACAGATGTTACAGTTAGTTTGTAGTATCAAAACACAAAGTATTACAGTTTGTAGTATTTAAAGTATTGCAGTTTTTCCATTCACCACAGAGACAAGTTGTTTTTTGTAGTTTTAAGAACTTTTTTCTTTGTTTTTAATCATCTGTTCAACACAAGGACAATTTCAGGCAGGAGAAATCAACCAATCACAAACAGGTATCATATGACATCATACGGGGGAGCATCTCATTGGCTGGTCACTCTTTAAAGGAAGACAACTGATGGAGAGCAGTAGCGGTGGGGAGGGACCTTTCCATGTGGCACAAGAATGTGATTGACAGGTGAGGACACAGTGTGTGTGTGTGTGTGTGTGTGTGTGTGTGTGTGTGTGTGGTGACCTGGTTGTCATGGCCACATGATGAAGATAATAAATAAAATGAAACATGTCAATAAATCAACAGTGAACAAAAACAACATATAAACTAACGACCTCCTAACTTGTTACTAAATGAACTAACCCATCTTGCCATACACTAATAAATCAAACCTCTAATTAACTAACGAGTTGTTCTGCTGCAGCAACAAAGACAAACACAGACCAAACATATGACATCCAACAGCACATCTGTTGCCATGGTTACTAAAGCTATCATCTGATCGGCTGTGGATCCAGCAGCTTTCACAGCAACGAACAGAGAGACTGAGGTTTAACATGGCCAAGGAGACAGACTGGTTCTTGAAATGGTTCCTGGCCTGAATTCTGAACTGGATTGTGAACTGGTTTATCAAGTGTTACCGGTTTCTGAACCGGTTTTAGATCTGATATCTGAACTGGTTTCAGATGCAGCCTAAGATCTGATATCTGAACTGGTTTCAGATGCAGCCTAAGATCTGATATCTGAACTGGTTTCTGAAATGGTCTGTGGCCCGGTAACTGAAGTAGACCTTGCAGTGAGGTTGTCTTTGATATCTGGTTCTGAACTGGTTCCTGTTCTGTTTACGTATGTGTTTCTAGTGGACTGAGGAACTGATTTATCATAATGTGTTTTGTTTCCCAAGTTGTTTCTGATTTGGTTGTATATGTTTTATGAACTTGATTTCTGTCTTTTGTGCTTGACAGGTTTGGTCACCACTTTCTGGATTTGTTTGTACTGTGGTGTGGGATCTAGCTCCTGAACAGTTCTGTGGTATCTCTGTCACTATAAAATTGTCTTTCTGAGCTCACAAATACTGTAACTGAACTGGTTTCTGTTGTGAGGCTTCATTTAGTTTCTGAACTAACTGATAATACCAGATTATGCCAGGTTGTCCAGGTTGTCCAGGAACCTCTACAACAGCCAATCAAAGCCAGTCAAAGCCAATGTTACCTGATGTTAAGTTTATAGAAACCAGCCAAAAGGTAAACTGTTTGCTGGATCTGCCATGATATTAATGTCACACAAACACAAGGAGGAATCATCAATAAGCCAAATAAATAAATAAATAAACAAGTATTAACAACAGTAATAAACACACTGTTGATCAGTAAACACATCAGCTGTGCCGTCAATAATTTGCTCTTCGTGCAGATTGATATGATGATGGAGGTGAAGATCCTCCTGTCATCTGTCATTCTTCAGTGACATCAGAGCATGTGTGCATGCTGATTGGTCCGTTTCAGGGTCAGTGTGTTTGAGTTAAAGCTGCACTGAGGATCACATCAGAGAAATACAGAACAAGATATGTATTTATACGACTACTGCAGCAACCGTACTGTAACTCAAAGAGACAAAGATTTCAAAATAACTCCGGTGGTCAGTGAACGAATCATGAAGCAGGAAAAGAAACCATTCTACATACACATGGAAACACAAACAGTGTGTCTGAGGCAACACGAGGAGAGGACGGACTGAATCATTTCATTTAAACATCTGGGTTAGCGCAGCTTAACGTGTGTTGGAAAGTGTGTGTGTGTGTGCGTGTGTGTCTGTGTCTATTTGTCGTTGATTCGTAGTTTGAAGGAAACCCGTCCAGCAAACTTGTCTCTTTCGCTGCCGTCAGCCAGAGTGTTGGAGTTGATTTTACACTCCACGTAGATGTCTGTGTTCACAGAGGCGTTCAGGAACTTCACGGCCACCAGCGGCTGGGTGTAGTTCACCTGAGACATTAAACACATCACACACTGAGTAACACGACATCACTGAAGAACCAGTATGAGACGATACAGTAATATGGAAATACTGGATCGTCTACCAGTTACACATGTTTATTCATGCCATGATCTACTAACTGGTCTAAGATAGGGCTCTACCAAAGGGTAAGAGTGACATACTGAGAGATCCACTGACATACTGAGAGATCCACTGACAAGGATCTGTTAGATCTACTGACATGGATCTGTGACTGTGTGTATTCAGAGTGTGTAGTGTACCGAGTTTGTTACCTGAGCCTTCTTGCCGTAGTACGGATAGTACATGAGGTTGAAGGTCCCATTAGGAGGATAATATGCCAGACGCCCAATCTTATCGCTGTCCTCCCTCTGCACACACACACACACACACACACGCATACACGCACACACACGCGCATACACACACGCACACACATAGGTTAGATCTGTAAACCAAACTACTACTGTGTTTCTTTACTGAGCTCTACTGTGTTTCCTTACTGAGCTCTACTGTGTTCCTTTACTGAGTTCTACTGTTTCTTTACTGAGCTCTACTGTGTTTCTTTACTGAGTTCTACTGTTTCTTTACTGAGCTCTACTGTGTTCCTTTACTGAGTTCTACTGTTTCTTTACTGAGCTCTACTGTGTTTCCTTACTGAGCTCTACTGTGTTCCTTTACTGAGTTCTACTGTTTCTTTACTGAGCTCTACTGTGTTTCTTTACTGAGTTCTACTGTTTCTTTACTGAGCTCTACTGTTTCTTTACTGAGCTCTACTGTGTTCCTTTACTGAGCTCTACTGTGTTCCTTTACTGAGTTCTACTGTTTCTTTACTGAGCTCTACTGTGTTTCTTTACTGAGTTCTACTGTTTCTTTACTGAGCTCTACTGTTTCTTTACTGAGCTCTACTGTGTTCCTTTACTGAGTTCTACTGTTTCTTTACTGCGCTCTACTGTGTTTCTTTACTGAGCTCTACTGTTTCTTTACTGAGCTCTACTGTTAGATTCACTGCTGTGGATTGATTCATGATCAGCAGATAATCAATTTGATTATCGGGGCAACACTATAAGGTCGGGACTTCAGAGCCTCTATGTTTCTACTTTTCTTACCCACTCATCTTTGTCCACTTTGTACCTCTGAAGATGGAGGGACGGAGAGATGGGGACAACACATAAGCTGAAGACAGATGGTGTAACAGATAGTGAGATAGACAGGTGTGCAGACAGACAGTCAGTCAGACAGACAGGTATGCAGACAGACAGATTCAGACCTTGGCTCCACAGGTGACATAAGGAGATTGACCATCCTTCCCTGGCAACATGCCAATCACCTGTAGAGACAGATAGGTGGACAGTTAGATCAGGAGTGTTAAATCAACTGGTGAAGAGTACAGGAGTACAATGGTTCTTAGCCTAATGTGTGTCTGTGTGGCTCCAACACACCAAACTCCATTCATAAAAGACGTATTTTAAGATAAATGTCGGTGAGATGTTGTTTAATCTGTGCAGGTTTCTCAGTGCCAATAATCATTACAGACACAATTAACTCCTGTTCGTCTGCAGGTTTAAACGTGTGTTCGGGTCAGAGGTCAGAGGTCAATGTACCCGGTTCAGTTTGATGAGGATGCAGGGTTCACCTCTGCTGTAACCATAGAAACGATCAGAAACCCCAGAGCATTCCTCCAACATCGTCCGGTTGAACTGACAGGAGCGCTTAGGGTTGTTCCTGACCTGCAGAGAGACAGGCAGGTGGAGGGTAAGACAGGCAGGTGAGGACACTGACAGGCTGACAGACAGACAGGCAGGCTTACCTCTCCACTGTCCTCCTGAATGAAGTATTGATCTGGAGGGCAGTTATCATTAGTCTGAACCTGATAGCTGTCGTTGTACGCTGCAGACAGACAGACAGGCAGGTAGAGTGTTAGTCAGGTAGACAGAATAAAATGGTCATGGAGAACCGAATCACCAAACCTTGAAGTAATTTCATTTGATGTAATGAAATAATAACAATATTCATAAAAGAACCTATGACATCACATCATTAAATATTGTAATTAATTAACCAGCGTCTCACGAGAGAGGAAGTTGTTGAGGTTCTGGACGAAGCCGTCCCAGCTCTCAGTGTTTGACACAGAGAAACTGATCTCCAGCTGATCGCCCTTCGGACGAATCATCATTCCTGAAACGTGAAGACAACTGCTCATTAACCAATCACATGCTGAGCCTTGTTGGGGTGTTTTGGGTGGAGCTGGTGTGTGTTGGGTGAAGTTAACATGTGTTGGGTGTAGCTGGGGTGTGTTGGGTGAAGCTGGGGTGTTCTGGGTGGAGTTGGGGTGTGTTGGGTGTAGCTGGGGTGTTTTGGGTAGAGCTGGGTGTGTTAGGTGCAGCTGGAGTGTTTTTGGGTGTGTTGGGTGAAGTTAGTCTGTGTTGGGTGAAGCTGGGGTATTTTGGGTACAGCTGGGGTGTGTTTTTCTGCTCAGGTGTGTTTGTTTTGGTACCTGGAGTGGTCAGGCGGTCCTGCCAGGTGGGTTTGTAGTCATCAAGCGTCAGCAGCATGATGTACATGGTGAGAACAAACATGCCCGCCAGGAACAGGTAGAAGACCAGGTAGAAGAGCAGGATCAGACCTGATGGGGGAGACAGGGAGTCTTTTTATATAGTGCAGTACCTCACGTCCTCTCCTCTCCCTTATTCTCCTCTTCTATCCTCTCCCACCCTGTCCTCTCCTCCCACTCCTCCCTCTCCCCCCCCCCCACTCCTCTCCTCCCCCACTCCTCCCTCTCCTCTCCTCTCCTCTCTTTCCGTTTCCGGTGAGCATGATTGGTTGGTGGTGGAAGTGCGAAAGGCGCAGAGTTTTGAATCTGTCCTATTTTTCGGATTTCACTTGGTTTTCTACTGTCCTTTATGTACATGATCTGGTAAGTTGTTTCTCTTTCTTTATAAATTGAGTGTTTAAGGAGTAATCAGAGGGTTGTCAGGGGTTTTTGGAGGAATGGCGTCCTCCGGGAGGCGTCCTCCGTCGATCCGGCACGGAGCGAGGATAGTCCCGCCGGATAATAATGTTTCTGTGGAAGAAGTTCTGCTGGCGGTCGGTGAGCAGGTTGGACATGAGAATCTCATTTTTGCCTCAAGAATGAACAAAGCAGTGGTCGTGTTTCTAAAAGAAGAGCCTCTTGTTCATTCTTTGATTGGGAGCGGTGTGTTCATAAAGGAGATGTTTGTACAGGTGTCCCCGCTGTCGGTCCCGTCCACTCGGATCACCGTCTCAGGTGTTCCGCCATTCATCCCGAGCTGGGGACAGCTGATTTCTCAGCCCTTTCAGCCTCACATGCAGGACGTCAAACTGGTGCTATATATTCAAAACCATACATGATAGAGGCAAAAAATGTTCACGATCAAGCCAGAATGTCCTTAAAGAACACGCTCACCAAGTTTCGTGGTCCTTGTGTCAGAAATGTGGAAATGCGAGCGAGTT
>NC_051048.1:167500-212500 GCF_904848185.1 Acanthopagrus latus | reverse complement strand
GAGAGAGAGAGAGAAAGACAGAGAGACAGGGAGAGACAGAGACAGACACATAGAGAGAGAGAGAGACAGACAGATAGAGACAGACAGATAGAGAGAGATAGAGAGAGACAGATAAAGAGAGATAGAGAGAGACAGATAGATAGAGACAGACAGATAGAGAGAGAGAGAGAGAGACAGACAGATAGAGACAGACAGATAAAGAGAGATATCTGCATAGACAGACAGATAGAGAGAGACAGACAGACAGACAGACTGTGCTTGCCCAGCTGATCTCGGTTGCCACGGTGATCGTGCTGACCCCCCCGCTAACGGACTGGTGACAGCTGTTTTCTCAGCCCTTTCAGCCTCACGTGCAGGCCGTCAAACCGGTGCCATATCTTCAAAACCGTACATGATAGCAGCAAAATGTTTTCACGGTCAAGCCAGAAATGCCTTAAAGAACAAGCTCACCAAGTTTCGTGGTCCTCGTGTCCGAAATGTGGTAACACGAGCGAGTTGAAAAAGGGTGCAGTTTCGAAAATCCTCTTCGCGATTAACATTGGAGTGAATGGAGGAAGTGAGAGCTACTCTGGTCGGTCAGAGGCAGATAATTCAAAAACCGTAAATCCGACCGAAAAAGCGGACGCATTGTGAGAGAGAAGACAAGTGTGGCTACAACTCTGGAAAGTATCACTGTTTTTGAGCGTAATTTGTGGCCGGGATCGTCATGGAAAGAGAAAATTTCTGAGGCTTTTTTTGAGTCTCTCTCACTCTGTCAGTTGGTCTCCTGCACTCTGCTGCACGAACATTCCGCCATACACACTCATTGAAAACCCTGAATTTTCCCCAAATCACTCATCATCGTTAAAGGGTCACAGTTCAAAAACTATACATCGTAGGAAAAAAGTTCAAATACAACTTAAATAGACGAGACCTGTGCCTACGTTTTAAAGTTGGAATGGTGTTTCTAGGCGAAAGTATGCCCGAGCAGGAGATGTTTGAAAAACGTTGCAGATTTGCGACATTTTTGACCTCGTCCCATTCATTCCTTATGGGAAATTTTTCGCAGTTTTTCGCGTCTTACGACGCGAAAAATTCGTATTTCAAAAATCTGAATGATAGCATACCGAGTCAGATCGAGACGCACGTTTTGATATATTTTTTGTTTGGGTGCGACAAACGGTGCGAGACAAGTTAACTGCCAAAAAATCACGGGAGGAAGAATAATAATAACTAGACAATTCCCCGCCGGGGAATCGCGAGAGTGGGCTGTGCGCTTTGCCCCGTGACGAAAAAACTATGAAAGCTAAGGCAAAAGTTTGACATCACGTTGATAATTTGGAGTTTTATCTACATTTTATAGTTCGAATGGTGTGTCTAGGTCAACGTATGCCAGAGCAGGAGATTTGCGACTTGTTTGACTTCGTCCCATTCATTCCTTATGGGAAATGTTTTGCAGTTTTTCGCGTCTTGCGACGCGAAAAAATTGACATTCTGAAAAACTACATGATAGCATACCGAGTCAGATTGAGCTACACGTTGTGATCTATTGTTTGTTTGTATGCAGTCAGCGGTGTGGGAAGAGTTAGCGACAGAAAAAGGGCCCTCAATGTACAGTGGGTTGGAAAATAAACACAGAGATAGAGAAAGAGACAGACAGATAGACCGAGAAAGACAGACAGATAGAGACAGAGAGAAAGACAGAGACAGACAGACAGAGAGAGAGAGAGAGACAGATAGAGACTGACAGACAGAGAGAGAGAGAGAGAGAGAGACAGACAGATAGAGAGAGATATATGTATGGACAGATAGAGAGAGAGAGATAGGCAGGTAGAGAGAGAGAGAGAGAGAGAGAGAGAGAAAGACAGGTAGAGAGAGAGAGAGAGAGAGAGACAGACAGATAGAGAGAGATATATGTATGGACAGATAGAGAGAGAGAGATAGGCAGGTAGAGAGAGAGAGAAAGAGAGAGAGAAAGACAGGTAGAGAGAGAGAGAGAGAGAGAGAGAGAGAGACAGGTAGAGAGAGAGAGAGAGACAGACAGGTAGAGAGAGAGACAGACAGGTAGAGAGAGAGAGAGAGAGACAGACAGGTATAGAGAGAGAGAGATAGACAGATAGAGAGAGAGAGAGACAGACAAATGAAGAGAGAGAGAGAGAGAGAGAGAGAGAGAGAGAGAAAGACAGGCAGAGAGAGACAGACAGATAGAGAGAGAGAAAGACAGGCAGAGAGAGACAGACAGATAGACAGAGACAGACAGACAGACAGAGAGAGAGAGAGAGAGAGAGAGACAAAGACAGAGACAGAGAAAGATAGAGAGAGAGAGAGAGAGACAGACAGACAGATAGAGAGAGAGAGAGAGAGAGAGAGAGAGAGACAAAGACAGAGACAGAGAAAGATAGAGAGAGAGAGAGAGAGAGAGAGAGACAGACAGACTGTCTGTGCTGGCCCAGCTGATCTCGGTTGCCACGGTGATCGTTGCCGACCCCCCCCCCTGCTCCCCGGTAACGGACTGGGACTGCTGTTTCTCAGCCCTTTCAGCCTCACATGCAGGACGTCAAACTGGTGCTATATATTCAAAACCATACATGATAGCAGCAAACATTTTTCACGGTCAAGCCAGAAATGCCTTAAAGAGCACGCTCACCAAGTTTCATGGTCCTGGTGTCAGAAATGTGGAAATGCCAGCGAGTTGAAAAAGGGTGCAGTTTCGAAAATCCTCTTCCCGATTAACATTGGAGTAAATGGAGCCAGTGAGAGCTCCTCTGGTCGGTCAGAGGCAGATGATTCAAAAACCGTAAATCCGACCGAAAAAGTGGACACATTGTGAGAGAGAAGACAAGTGTGGCTACAACTCTGGAAAATATCACTGTTTTTGAGCGTAATTTGTGGCCGGGATCGTCATGGAAAGAAAAAATTTCTGAGTTTTTTTTGAGGCTCTCTCACTCTGTCAGTTGGTCTCCTGCACTCTGCTGCGCGAACATTCCGCCATACACACTCATTGAAAACCCTGAATTTTCCCCAAATCACTCATCATCGTTAAAGGGTCAGAGTTCAAAAACTGTACATTGTAGGAAAAAAGTTCAAATACAACTTAAATAGTCGAGACTTGTGCCTACGTTTTAAAGCTTGAATGGTGTTTCTAGGTCAACGTATGCCAGAGCAGGAGATGTTTGAATAACGTTGCAGATTTGCGACGTTTTTGACCCCGTCCCATTCATTCCTTATGGGAAATTTTTCGCAGTTTTTCGCGTCTTACGACGCGAAAAATTCGTATTTCAAAAATCTGAATGATAGCATACCGAGTCAGATCGAGACGCACGTTTTGGTATATTTTTGTGTGGGTGCGACAAACGGTGCGGGACTAGTTAAGTGCCAAAAACGAGCGGGAGGATGAAAAATATTATTATTATTAAGAAGAGGCGCGAGCAATAGTAATAGTGGGCTGTGCTCCGCACAGCCCACTATGGACACCCTATAGCAGAGCTATAGAGGTGTCCATAGTGGGCTGGCGAGCACAGCCCACTAAAAAGACGCGCGAGCAATAACAATAGTGGGCTGTGCTTCGCACAGCCCACTATGGACACCCTATAGCAGAGCTATAGAGGTGTCCATAGTGGGCTGGCGAGCACAGCCCACTAACTAGACAATTCCCCGCCGGGGAATCGCGAGAGTGGGCTGTGCGCTTTGCCCCGTGACGAAAAAGCAAACATGGTATCAGTAAAATTTCTACACCATCAAGCCGGAAAGGCCTTAAAGAACACGGTCACCAAGTTTTGTGGTCCCACTTTGAGAAATGTGCTCATAGGAGCGAGTTAGAGAAGGGTGCAGTTTCGCAAATCCTCTTCCCGATTTACAATGGAGTTAAAGGGACAGTTGAGAACTACTGTTGTTGTTTAGGGGCCGATAATTCTAAAACCGTGAATCCCACCGAGAAAATTGACACATTGGGAGAAAGAAGACAAGTGTGGCTACAACTCTGGAAAATTTCACTGTTTTTGAGTGAAATTTGTGGCTGGGAGCATCATCTAAAGAGAAAATTTCCCTTACCATATTTCAAGGGCCAGCATTCAAAAACTACACAGTATAAGAAAAAAGTTGAACGCACCTCTAATAAACAGGATTTGTGCCGACATTTTAAAGTTTGAATGGTGTTTCTAGGTGAATGTATGCCAGAGCAGGAGATGTTTGAAAAACGTTACAGATTTGCGACTTTTTTACAACGTCCCATTCATTCCTTATGGGAAATGTTTGGCAGTTTTTCGCGTCTTACGACGCGAAAAAGTTGACATTCTGAAAGACTGAATGATAGCATACCGAGTCAGATCGAGCTGCACGTTGTCATCTATTGTTTGTTTGTGTGCAGTCAGCGGTGTGGGAAGAGTTAACGACAGAAAAAAGGGCCCTCAATGTACACTGGGTTGGAAAATAAACAGAGAGATAGCGAAAGACACAGACAGAGAGAGAGAGACAGACAGACAGACAGACAGATAGAGACAGACAGATAGAGAGAGATATATGTATGCACAGACAGAGAGAGAGAGATAGGCAGGTAGAGAGAGAGAGAGATAGACAGGTAGAGAGAGACAGGTAGAGAGAGAGAGAGAGAGAGACAGACAGGTAGAGAGAGAGAGAGATAGACAGATAGAGAGAGAGAGAGACAGACAAATAAAGAGAGAGAGAGAGAGAGAGAGACAGACAAAGAGAGAGAGATAGAGGCAGACAGAAAGATAGAGAGAGAGAGAGAGAGAGAGAGAGAGAGAGAGAGACAGACAGACAGACAGACAGACAGAGAGAGAGAGAGAGAGACAAAGACAGAGACAGAGAAAGATAGAGAGAGATAGAGAGAGAGAGACAGACAGACTGTCTGTGCTTGCCCAGCTGATCTCGGTTGCCACGGTGATCGTTGCCGACCCCCCCCCCCCCCCGCTCCCCGGTAACGGACTGGGACTGCTGTTTCTCAGCCCTTTCAGCCTCACATGCAGGACGTCAAACTGGTGCTACATATTCAAAACCATACATGATAGCAGCAAAATTTTTTCACGGTCAAGCCAGAAATGCCTTAAAGAGCACGCTCACCAAGTTTCATGGTCCTTGTGTCAGAAATGTGGAAATGCCAGCGAGTTGAAAAAGGGTGCAGTTTCGAAAATCCTCTTCCCGATTAACATTGGAGTGAATGGAGCCAGTGAGAGCTCCTCTGGTCGGTCAGAGGCAGATAATTCAAAAACCGTAAATCCGACCGAAAAAGCGGACACACTGTGAGAGAGAAGACAAGTGTGGCTACAACTCTGGAAAATATCACTGTTTTTGAGCGTAATTTGTGGCCGGGATCGTCACGGAAAGAGAAAATTTCTGAGGTTTTTTTTGAGTCTCTCTCACTCTGTCAGTTGGTCTCCTGCACTCTGCTGCGCGAACATTCCGCCATACACACTCATTGAAAACCCTGAATTTTCCCCAAATCACTCATCATGGTTAAAGGGTCACAGTTCAAAAACTATACATCGTAGGAAAAAAGTTCAAATACAACTTAAATAGACGAGACCTGTGCCTACGTTTTAAAGTTGGAATGGTGTTTCTAGGCGAAAGTATGCCCGAGCAGGAGATGTTTGAAAAACGTTGCAGATTTGCGACATTTTTGACCTCGTCCCATTCATTCCTTATGGGAAATTTTTCGCAGTTTTTCGCGTCTTACGACGCGAAAAATTCGAATTTCAAAAATCTGAATGATAGCATACCGAGTCAGATCGAGACGCACGTTTTGATATATTTTTTGTTTGGGTGCGACAAACGGTGCAAGACAAGTTAACTGCCAAAAAATCACGGGAGGAAGAATAATAACTAGACAATTCCCCGCCGGGGAATCGCGAGAGTGGGCTGTGCGCTTTGCCCCGTGACGAAGAAACTATGAAAGCTAGAGCAAAAGTTGAATTCCACGTTGATAATTTGGACTTGTATCTACATTTTAAAGTTCGAATGGTGTTCCTAGGTCAATGTATGCCAGAGAAAGAGAGAGAGAGAGAGAGAGGCAGACAGACAGATAGACAGATAGAGAGAGAGAGATATATGTATAGACAGACAGATAGAGAGAGAGAGAGACAGATAGATAGAGAGAGAGAGAGACAGACAGACAGACAGAGACAGACAGACAGAGAGAGAGAAACAGACCGATATAGAGAGAGAGAGAGATAGACAGATAGAGAGAGACAGATAGAGAGAGAGAGACAGATAGATAGAGAGAGAGAGAGAGGCAGAGAGACAGAGAGAGAGAGAGAAAGATAGAGAGAGAGAGAGACAGAAAGATAGAGAGAGGAAGACAGATACAGACAGACAGAGACAGACAGATAGAGAAAGAGAGAGAGACAGACAGATAGAGACAGACAGATAGAGAGAGATAGAGAGAGACAGATAGAGAGAGACAGACAGTCAGATAGAGAGAGAGAGAGACAGACAGATAGAGACAGACAGATAAAGAGAGATATATGCATAGACAGACAGATAGAGAGAGAGAGACAGACAGACTGTTTGTGCTTGCCCAGCTGATCTCGGGTGCCACGGTGATCGTGCTGACCCCCCCCCCCCGCTAACGGACTGGGGACAGCTGTTTTCTCAGCCCTTTCAGCCTCACATGCAGGACGTCAAACTGGTGCTATATATTCAAAACCATACATGATAGCACCAAAATTTTTTCACGATCAAGCCAGAAATGCCTTAAAGAACACGCTCACCAAGTTTCGTGGTCCTCGTGTCCGAAATGTGGTAACACAAGCGAGTTGAAAAAGGGTGCAGTTTCGAAAATCCTCTTCCCGATTAACATTGGAGTAAATGGAGCCAGTGAGAGCTCCTCTGGTCGGTCAGAGGCAGATAATTCAAAAACCGTAAATCCCACCGAAAAAGCGGACACATTGTGAGAGAGAAGACAAGTGTGGCTACAACTCTGGAAAATATCACTGTTTTTGAGCGTAATTTGTGGCCGGGATCGTCACGGAAAGAGAAAATTTCTGAGGTTTTTTTTGAGTCTCTCTCACTCTGTCAGTTGGTCTCCTGCACTCTGCTGCGCGAACATTCCGCCATACACACTCATTGAAAACCCTGAATTTTCCCCAAATCACTCATCATCGTTAAAGGGTCAGAGTTCAAAAACTATACATTGTAGGAAAAAAGTTCAAATACAACTTAAATAGACAAGACCTGTGCCTACGTTTTAAAGTTAGAATGGTGTTTCTAGGCGAATGTATGCCCGAGCAGGAGATGTTTGAAAAACGTTGCAAATTTGCGACATTTTTGACCTTGTCCCATTCATTCCTTATGGGAAATTTTTCGCAGTTTTTCGCGTCTTACGACGCGAAAAATTCGTATTTCAAAAATCTGAATGATAGCATACCGAGTCAGATCGAGACGCACGTTTTGGTATATTTTTGTGTGGGTGCGACAAACGGTGCGGGACTAGTTAAGTGCCAAAAAAGAGCGGGAGGATGAAAAATATTATTATTAAGAAGAGGCGCGAGCAATAGTAATAGTGGGCTGTGCTCCGCACAGCCCACTATGGACACCCTATAGCAGAGCTATAGAGGTGTCCATAGTGGGCTGGCGAGCACAGCCCACTAACTAGACAATTCCCCGCCGGGGAATCGCGAGAGTGGGCTGTGCGCTTTGCCCCGTGACGAAGAAACTATGAAAGCTAGAGCAAAAGTTGAATTCCACGTTGATAATTTGGACTTGTATCTACATTTTAAAGTTCGAATGGTGTTCCTAGGTCAATGTATGCCAGAGAGAGAGAGAGAGAGAGAGAGAGGCAGACAGACAGATAGACAGATAGAGAGAGAGAGAGAGAGACAGAGACAGAGACAGACAGACAGATAGAGAGAGAGAGAGAGAGAGATATATGTATAGACAGACAGATAGAGAGAGAGAGACAGATAGATAGAGAGAGAGAGAGACAGACAGACAGACAGAGACAGACAGACAGAGAGAGAGAAACAGACCGATATATAGAGAGAGAGAGACAGACAGACAGACAGACAGAGAGACAGATAGAAAGATAGAGAGAGAGAGAGACAGAGAGACAGAGAGAGACAGATAGAGAGACAGACAGACAGATAGAGATATATGTATAGACAGACAGATAGAGAGAGAGAGACAGAGAGAGAGAAGGACAGACAGAGAGAGAGAGAGAGAGAGAGAGAGAGAGACAGATAGATAGAGAGACAGAGGCAGACAGACAGAGAGAGAGAGAGAAAGACAGAGAGATAGAGAGACAGGGAGAGACAGAGACAGAGACAGACAGATAGAGAGAGAGAGAGACAGAAAGATAGAGAGAGAGAGGCAGACAGATACAGACAGACAGACAGATAGAGAGAGAGAGAGAGACAGACAGATAGAGACAGACAGATAAAGAGAGATATATGCATAGACAGACAGATAGAGAGAGAGAGACAGACAGACTGTCTGTGCTTGCCCAGCTGATCTCGGTTGCCACGGTGATCATGCTGACCCCCGCTAACGGACTGGGGACAGCCGTTTTCTCAGCCCTTTCAGCCTCACATGCAGGACGTCAAACTGGTGCTATATATTCAAAACCATACATGATAGCACCAAAATTTTTTCACGATCAAGCCAGAAATGCCTTAAAGAACACGCTCACCAAGTTTCGTGGTCCTCGTGTCCGAAATTTGGTAACACGAGCGAGTTGAAAAAGGGTGCAGTTTCGAAAATCCTCTTCGCGATTAACATTGGAGTGAATGGAGGAAGTGAGAGCTACTCTGGTCGGTCAGAGGCAGATAATTCAAAAACCGTAAATCCCACCGAAAAAGCGGACACATTGTGAGAGAGAAGACAAGTGTGGCTAAAACTCTGGAAAATATCACTGTTTTTGAGCATAATTTGTGGCCGGGATCGTCACGGAAAGAGAAAATTTCTGAGGTTTTTTTTGAGGCTCTCTCACTCTGTCAGTTGGTCTCCTGCACTCTGCTGCGCGAACATTCCGCCATACACACTCATTGAAAACCCTGAATTTTCCCGAAATCACTCATCGTCGTTAAAGGGTCAGAGTTCAAAAACTATACATCGTAGGAAAAAAGTTCAAATACAACTTAAGTAGTCGAGACTTGTGCCTACGTTTTAAAGTTAGAATGGTGTTTCTAGGCGAATTTATGCCCGAGCAGGAGATGTTTGAATAACGTTGCAGATTTGCGACATTTTTGACCTCGTCCCATTCATTCCTTATGGGAAATTTTTCGCAGTTTTTCGCGTCTTACGACGCGAAAAATTCGAATTTCAAAAATCTGAATGATAGCATACCGAGTCAGATCGAGACGCACGTTTTGATATATTTTTTGTTTGTCTGCGACAAACGGTGCGGGACTAGTTAGCTGCCAAAAACGAGCGGGAGGATGAAAAATATTATTATTATTATTACTAGACAATTCCCCGCCGGGGAATCGCGAGAGTGGGCTGTGCGCTTTGCCCCGTGACGAAAAAACTATGAAAGCTAAGGCAAAAGTATGACATCACGTTGATAATTTGGACTTGTATGTACATTTTACAGTTCGAATGGTGTGTCTAGGTCAACGTATGCCAGAGAAGGAGATTTGCGACTTTTTTGACTTCGTCCCATTCATTCCTTATGGGAAATGTTTGGCAGTTTTTCGCGTCTTGCGACGCGAAAAAATTGACATTCTGAAAAACTACATGATAGCATACCAAGTCAGATCGAGCTGCACGTTGTGATCTATTGTTTGTTTGTATGCAGTCAGCGGTGTGGGAAGAGTTAGTGACAGAAAAAAGGGCCCTCAATGTACAGTTGGTTGGAAAATAAACACAGAGATAGAGAAAGAGACAGACAGATAGACCGAGAAAGACAGACAGATAGAGAGAGAGAGAAAGACAGAGACAGACAGTCAGAGAGACAGAGAGAGAGAGACAGACAGATAGAGACTGACAGAGAGAGAGAGAGAGAGAGAGAGAGAGAGAGAGAGAGAGAGACAGAGAGAGATATATGTATAGACAGACAGATAGAGAGAGAGAGAGAGAGAGATAGGCAGGTAGAGAGAGAGAGATAGATAGGTAGAGAGAGAGAGAGACAGGTAGAGAGAGAGAGACAGGTAGAGAGAGAGAGAGACAGACAGGTAGAGAGCGAGAGAGATAGACAGATAGAGAGAGAGAGAGACAGACAAATAAAGAGAGAGAGAGAGAGAGAGAGAGAGAGAGAGAGAGAGAGAGAGAAAGACAGGCAGATAGAGACAGACAGATAGACAGAGACAGACAGACAGATAGAGAGAGAGAGAGAGAGAGAGAGAGAGAGAGAGAGAGAGAGAGAGAGAGAGACAAAGACAGAGACAGAGAAAGAGAGAGAGAGAGAGAGAGACAGACACAGACAGAGAGAGAGACAGACAGACAGACAGATAGAGACAGACAGATAGAGAGAGAGAGAGATAGACAGGTAGAGAGAGAGAGAGATAGACAGGTAGAGAGAGAGAGAGAGATAGACAGGTAGAGAGAGAGAGAGAGAGAGACAGACAGATAGAGACAGACAAACAGATAAAGAGAGATATATGAATAGACAGACAGATAGAGAGAGAGAGACAGACAGACTGTCTGTGCTGTCCCAGCTGATCTTGGTTGCCACGGTGATCGTTGCTGACCCCCGCCCCCCGGTAACGGACTGGCACAGCTGTTTCTCAGCCCTTTCAGCCTCACATGCAGGACGTCAAACCCGTGCCATATCTTCAAAACCATACATGATGGCAGCAAAATTTTTTCACGGTCAAGCCAGAAATGCCTTAAAGAACAAGCTCACCAAGTTTCGTGGTCCTTGTGTCAGAAATGTGGTAACGGGAGCGATCTCAAAAAGGGTGCAGTTTCGAAAAACCTCTTCCCGATTAACATTGGAGTGAATGGAGCCAGTGAGAGCTCCTCTGGTCGGTCAGAGGCAGATGATTCAAAAACCGTAAATCCGACCGAAAAAGTGGACGCATTGTGAGAGAGAAGACAAGTGTGGCTACAACTCTGGAAAATATCACTGTTTTTGAGCGTAATTTGTGGCCGGGATCGTCACGGAAAGAGAAAATTTCTGAGTGTTTTTTTGAGTCTCTCTCACTCTGTCAGTTGGTCTCCTGCACTCTGCTGCGCGAACATTCCGCCATACACACTCATTGAAAACCCTGAATTTTCCCCAAATCACTCATCATGGTTAAAGGGTCACAGTTCAAAAACTATACATCGTAGGAAAAAAGTTCAAATACAACTTAAATAGACGAGACCTGTGCCTACGTTTTAAAGTTGGAATGGTGTTTCTAGGCGAAAGTATGCCCGAGCAGGAGATGTTTGAAAAACGTTGCAGATTTGCGACATTTTTGACCTCGTCCCATTCATTCCTTATGGGAAATTTTTCGCAGTTTTTCGCGTCTTACGACGCGAAAAATTCGTATTTCAAAAATCTGAATGATAGCATACCGAGTCAGATCGAGACGCACGTTTTGATATATTTTTTGTTTGGGTGCGACAAACGGTGCGGGACTAGTTAGCTGCCAAAAACGAGCGGGAGGATGAAAAATATTATTATTATTAAGAAGAGGCGCGAGCAATAGTAATAGTGGGCTGTGCTTCGCACAGCCCACTATGGACACCCTATAGCAGAGCTATAGAGGTGTCCATAGTGGGCTGGCGAGCACAGCCCACTAATTAAGAAGAGGCGCGAGCAATAGTAATAGTGGGCTGTGCTCCGCACAGCCCACTATGGACACCCTATAGCAGAGCTATAGAGGTGTCCATAGTGGGCTGGCGAGCACAGCCCACTAACTAGACAATTCCCCGCCGGGGAATCGCGAGAGTGGGCTGTGCGCTTTGCCCCATGACGAAAAAGCAAACATGGTATCAGCAAAATTTCTCCACCATCAAGCGGGAATGGCCTTAAATAACACAGTCACCAAGTTTTGTGGTCCCAATTTGAGAAATGTGGCAATAGGAGCGAGTTAGAGAAGGGTGCAGTTTTGCAAATCCTCTTCCTGATTTACAATGGAGTTAATGGGACAGTTGAGAGCTACTCTTGTTGGTTAGGGGCAGATAATTCAAAAACCGTGAATCCCACCTAAATAGACACATTGGGCAACAACTCTGGAAAATTTCACTGTTTTTGAGTGAAATTTGTGGCTGGGAGCATCAAAGAGAAAATTTCCCTTACCATCTTTCAAGGGCCAGCATTCAAAAACTACACAGTATAAGAAAAAAGTTGAACACACCTCTAATAAACAGGATTTGTGCCGACATTTTAAAGTTTGAATGGTGTTTCTAGGTGAATGTATGCCAGAGCAGGAGATGTTTGAAAAACGTTGCAGATTTGCGACATTTTTACAACGTCCCATTCATTCCTTATGGGAAATGTTTGGCAGTTTTTCGCGTTTTACGTCGCAAAAAATTGATATTCTTAAAAACTGAATGATAGCATACCGAGTCAGATCGAACCGCACGTTTTGACATATTGTTTGTTTGTGTGCACTCAACGGTGTGGGACGAGTTAGCGACAGAAAAAAGAGCTCTCACTGTAAAGTGGATTGTAAAATAAACACTAGACAATTCCCCGCTGGGGAATCGCGAGAGTGGGCTGTGCGCTTTGCCCCGGGTCAAAAAAACTACGAAAGCTTAGGCAAAAGTATGACATCACGTTGATAATTTGGAGATTGATCATCAGTTTAAAGTTCGAATGGTGTGTCTAGGGCAACGTATGCCAGAGCAAGAGATGTTTGAAAAATGTTGAAAATTCGCGACTTTTTTAACCCCGTCCCATTCATTCCTTATGGGAAATGTTTGGCAGTTTTTCGCGTCTTACGACGCGAAAAAGTTGACATTCTGAAAAACTGAATGATAGCATACCGAGTCAGATCGAGCTGCACGTTGTCATCTATTGTTTGTTTGTGTGCAGTCAGCGGTGTGGGAAGAGTTAGCGACAGAAAAAAGGGCCCTCAATGTACAGTGGGTTGGAAAATAAACAGAGAGATAGCGAAAGACACAGACAGATAAAGAGAGAGAGACAGACAGATAGACCGAGAAAGACAGACAGATAGAGAGAGAGAGAAAGACAGAGACTGACAGACAGAGAGAGAGAGAGAGACAGATAGAGACAGAAAGACAGAGAGAGACAGACAGATAGAGAGAGATATATGTATGGACAGACAGATAGAGAGAGAAAGATATAGACAGGTAGAGAGAGATAGACAGGTGGAGAGAGAGAGAGAGAGAGACAGACAGGTAGAGAGAGAGAGAGAGACAGACAGATAGAGACAGACAGACAGATAAAGAGAGATATATGCATAGACAGACAGATAGAGAGAGAGAGACAGACAGACTGTCTGTGCTGGCCCAGCTGATCTTGGTTGCCACGGTAATCGTTGCTGACCCCCCCCTCTGCCCCCCCGGTAACGGACTGGCACAGCTGTTTCTCAGCCCTTTCAGCCTCACATGCAGGACATCAAACTGGTGCTATATTTTCAAAACCATACATGATAGCAGCAAATTTTTTTCACGGTCAAGCCAAACATGCCTTAAAGAGCAAGCTCACCAAGTTTCATGGTCCTTGTGTCAGAAATGTGGAAACGGGAGCGAGTTGGAAAAAGGGAGCAGTTTCGAAAATCCTCTTCCCGATTAACATTGGAGTAAATGGAGCCAGTGAGAGCTACTCTGGTCGGTCAGAGGCAGATAATTCAAAAACCGTAAATCCGACCGAAAAAGCGGACGCATTGTGAGAGAGAAGACAAGTGTGGCTACAACTCTGGAAAGTATCACTGTTTTTGAGCGTAATTTGTGGCCGGGATCGTCATGGAAAGAGAAAATTTCTGAGGCTTTTTTTGAGTCTCTCTCACTCTGTCAGTTGGTCTCCTGCACTCTGCTGCACGAACATTCCGCCATACACACTCATTGAAAACCCTGAATTTTCCCCAAATCACTCATCATCGTTAAAGGGTCACAGTTCAAAAACTATACATCGTAGGAAAAAAGTTCAAATACAACTTAAATAGACGAGACCTGTGCCTACGTTTTAAAGTTGGAATGGTGTTTCTAGGCGAAAGTATGCCCGAGCAGGAGATGTTTGAAAAACGTTGCAGATTTGCGACATTTTTGACCTCGTCCCATTCATTCCTTATGGGAAATTTTTCGCAGTTTTTCGCGTCTTACGACGCGAAAAATTCGTATTTCAAAAATCTGAATGATAGCATACCGAGTCAGATCGAGACGCACGTTTTGATATATTTTTTGTTTGGGTGCGACAAACGGTGCGAGACTAGTTAAGTGCCAAAAAATCACGGGAGGATGAAAAATAACTAGACAATTCCCCGCCGGGGAATCGCGAGAGTGGGCTGTGCGCTTTGCCCCGTGACGAAAAAACTACGAAAGCTAAGGCTAAAATATGATATCACGTTGATAATTTGGAGTTTTATCTACATTTTAAAGTTTGAATGGTGTGTCTAGGTCAACGTATGCCAGAGCAGGAGATGTTTGAAAAATGTTGAAGATTTGCGACTTTTTTTTACCTTGTCCCATTCATTCCTTATGGGAGATGTTTGGTAGTTTTTCGCGTCTTACGACGCGAAAAATTGATATTCTGGAAAACTGAATGATAGCATACCGAGTCAGATCGAGCTGCACGTTTTGATGTATTGTTTGTTTGTGTGTGCTCAACGGTGTGGGACGAGTTAGCGACAGAAAAACTGGCTCTCAATGTACAGTGGATTGTAAAATAAACAGACAGATAGAGACAGAGACAGACAGGTAGAAAGAGAGACAAACAGATAGATAAAGAGAAACAGAGACAGACAGAGAGAAAGACAGAGACAGACAGAGAGAGAGAGAGAGAGAGGCAGACAGACAGATACAGAGATATATATATATATAGAGAGAGACAGACAGATAGAGAGAGAGACAAACAGATAGAGAGAGAGAGACAGACAGATAGAGAGAGAGAGACAGACAGACAGACAGATAGAAAGAGAGAGAGAGAAAGAGACAGACAGGTAAAGAGAGACAGAGACAGACAGATAGAGAGAGATAGACAGACAGATAGAGAGAGAGAGAGACAGACAGACAGACAGACAGGTAGAAAGAGAGAGAGAGAGAGAGACAGACAGACAGACAGACAGACAGGTAGAAAGAGAGAGAGAGAGACAGACAGACAGACAGGTAGAAAGAGAGAGAGAGAGAGAGAGAGAGAGAGAGAGAGAGAGAGACAGAAAGACACAGACAGATAGAGAGAGAGAGACAGACTGTCTGTGCTGGCCCAGCTGATCTCGGCTGCCACGGTGATCGTTGCCGACCACCCCCGGTAACGGACAGGTGCAGCTAATTTCTCAGCCCTTTCAGCCTCACATGCAGGACGTCAAACCGGTGCCATATCTTCAAAACCGTACATGATAGCAGCAAAATTTTTTCACGATCAAGCCAGAAATGCCTTAAAGAACAAGCTCACCAAGTTTCATGGTTCTCGTGTCAGAAATGTGGTAACGGGAGCGAGTTGAAAAAGGGTGCAGTTTCGAAAATCCTCTTCGCGATTAACATTGGAGTGAATGGAAGAAGTGGGAGCTACTCTGGTCGGTCAGAGGCAGATAATTCAAAAACCGTAAATCCGACCGAAAAAGTAGACACATTGTGAGAGAGAAGACAAGTGTGGCTAAAACTCTGGAAAATATCACTGTTTTTGAGCATAATTTGTGGCCGGGATTGTCACGGAAAGAGAAAATTTCTGAGTACTTTTTGAGCCTCTCTCACTCTGTCAGTTGGTCTCCTGCACTCTGCTGCGCGAACATTCCGCCATACACACTCATTGAAAACCCTGAATTTTCCCCAAATCACTCATCATCGTTAAAGGGTCAGAGTTCAAAAACTATACATCGTAGGAAAAAAGTTCAAATACAACTTAAATAGTCGAGACTTGTGCCTACGTTTTAAAGTTGGAATGGTGTTTCTAGGCGAATGTATGCCCGAGCAGGAGATGTTTGAAAAACGTTGCAAATTTGCGACATTTTTGACCTCGTCCCATTCATTCCTTATGGGAAATTGTTCGCAGTTTTTCGCGTCTTACGACGCGAAAAATTCGTATTTCAAAAATCTGAATGATAGCATACCGAGTCAGATCGAGACGCACGTTTTGGTATATTTTTGTGTGGGTGCGACAAACGGTGCGGGACTAGTTAAGTGCCAAAAACGAGCGGGAGGATGAAAAATATTACTAGACAATTCCCCGCCGGGGAATCGCGAGAGTGGGCTGTGCGCTTTGCCCCGTGACGAAAAAGCAAACATGGTATCAGCAAAATTTCTCCACCATCAAGCGGGAATGGCCTTAATTAACACAGTCACCAAGTTTCGTGGTCCCACTTTGAGAAATGTGGCAATAGGAGCGAGTTAGAGAAGGGTGCAGTTTTGCAAATCCTCTTCCTGATTTACAATGGAGTTAATGGGACAGTTGAGACCTACTCTTGTTGGTTAGGGGCCGATAATTCTAAAACCGTGAATCCCACCCAGAAAATAGACACATTGGGAGAAAGAAGACAAGTGTGGCTACAACTCTGGAAATTTTCACTGTTTTTGAGTGAAATTTGTGGCTGGGAGCGTCATCTAAAGAGAAAATTTCCCTTACCATCTTTCAAGGGCCAGCATTCAAAAATTACACAGTATAAGAAAAAAGTTGAACACACCTCTAATAAACAGGATTCGTGCCGACATTTTAAAGTTTGAATGGTGTTTCTAGGTGAATGTATGCCAGAGCAGGAGATGTTTGAAAAACGTTGCAGATTTACGACTTTTTTACAACGTCCCATTCATTCCTTATGGGAAATGTTTGGCAGTTTTTCGCGTTTTACGTCGCGAAAAATTGATATTCTTAAAAACTGAATGATAGCATACCGAGTCAGATCGAACCGCACGTTTTGACATATTGTTTGTTTGTGTGCGCTCAACGGTGTGGGACGAGTTAGCGACAGAAAAAAGAGCTCTCATTGTAAAGTGGATTGCAAAATAAACACAAGACAATTCCCCGCCGGGGAATCGCGAGAGTGGGCTGTGCGCTTTGCCCCGTGATGAAAAAACTACGAAAGCTAAGGCTAAAGTATGATATCACGTTGATAATTTGGAGTTTTATCTACATTTTAAAGTTTGAATGGTGTGTCTAGGTCAACGTATGCCAGAGCAGGAGATTTGCGACTTTTTTGACTTCGTCCCATTCATTCCTTATGGGAAATGTTTTGCAGTTTTTCGCGTCTTGCGACGCGAAAAAATTGACATTCTGAAAAACTACATGATAGCATACCAAGTCAGATCGAGCTGCACGTTGTGATCTATTGTTTGTTTGTATGCAGTCAGCGGTGTGGGAAGAGTTAGCGACAGAAAAAGGGCCCCCAATGTACAGTGGGTTGGAAAATAAACACAGAGATAGAGAAAGAGACAGACAGATAGACCGAGAAAGACAGACAGATAGAGAGAGAGAGAAAGACAGAGACAGACAGACAGAGAGACAGAGAGAGAGAGAGAGAGACAGATAGAGACTGACAGAGAGAGAGAGAGAGAGACAGACAGACAGATAGAGAGAGATATATGTATGGACAGACAGATAGAGAGAGAGAGATAGGCAGGTAGAGAGAGAGAGAGAGAGAGAGAGAGAGGTAGAGAGAGAGAGAGAGAGATAGACAGGTAGAGAGAGAGAGAGAGAGAGACAGGTAGAGAGAGAGAGAGAGAGACAGACAGGTAGAGAGAGAGAGAGACAGGTAGAGAGAGAGAGAGAGAGACAGACAGGTAGAGAGAGAGAGACAGACAGACAAATAAAGAGAGAGAGAGAGAGAGAGAGAAAGACAGGCAGAGAGAGACAGACAGATAGACAGAGACAGACAGACAGAGAGAGAGAGAGAGAGAGAGAGAGAGAGAGAGAGAGACAAAGACAGAGACAGAGAAAGATAGAGAGAGAGAGAGAGACAGACAGACAGACAGATAGAGAGAGAGAGAGAGAGACAGACAAAGACAGAGACAGAGAAAGATAGAGAGAGATAGAGAGAGAGAGACAGACAAACTGTCTGTGCTGGCCCAGCTGATCTCGGTTGCCACGGTGATCGTTGCCAACCCCCCCCCTGCTCCCCGGTAACGGACTGGGACTGCTGTTTGTCAGCCCTTTCAGCCTCACATGCAGGACGTCAAACTGGTGCTATATATTCAAAACCATACATGATAGCAGCAAAATTTTTTCACGGTCAAGCCAGAAATGCCTTAAAGAGCACGCTCACCAAGTTTCATGGTCCTGGTGTCAGAAATGTGGAAATGCCAGCGAGTTGAAAAAGGGTGCAGTTTCGAAAATCCTCTTCCCGATTAACATTGGAGTAAATGGAGCCAGTGAGAGCTCCTCTGGTCGGTCAGAGGCAGATGATTCAAAAACCGTATATCCGACCGAAAAAGTGGACGCATTGTGAGAGAGAAGACAAGTGTGGCTACAACTCTGGAAAATATCACTGTTTTTGAGCGTAATTTGTGGCCGGGATCGTCACGGAAAGAGAAAATTTCTGAGGTTTTTTTTGAGCCTCTCTCACTCTGTCAGTTGGTCTCCTGCACTCTGCTGCGCGAACATTCCGCCATACACACTCATTGAAAACCCTGAATTTTCCCGAAATCACTCATCGTCGTTAAAGGGTCAGAGTTCAAAAACTATACATCGTAGGAAAAAAGTTCAAATACAACTTAAGTAGTCGAGACTTGTGCCTACGTTTTAAAGTTAGAATGGTGTTTCTAGGCGAATTTATGCCCGAGCAGGAGATGTTTGAATAACGTTGCAGATTTGCGACATTTTTGACCTCGTCCCATTCATTCCTTATGCGAAATTTTTTGCAGTTTTTCGCGTCTTACGACGCGAAAAATCAATATTTCAAAAATCTGAATGATAGCATACCGAGTCAGATCGAGACGCACGTTTTGGTATATTTTTTGTGTGGGTGCGACAAACGGTGCGGGACTAGTTAGCTGCCGAAAAAGAGCGGGAGGATGAAAAATAACTAGACAATTCCCCGCCGGGGAATCGCGAGAGTGGGCTGTGCGCTTTGCCCCGGGTCAAAAAAACTACGAAAGCTTAGGCAAAAGTATGACATCACGTTGATAATTTGGAGATTGATCATCAGTTTAAAGTTCGAATGGTGTGTCTAGGGCAACGTATGCCAGAGCAAGAGATGTTTGAAAAATGTTGAAAATTTGCGACTTTTTTAACCCCGTCCCATTCATTCCTTATGGGAAATGTTTGGCAGTTTTTCGCGTCTTACGACGCGAAAAAGTTGACATTCTGAAAAACTGAATGATAGCATACCGAGTCAGATCGAGCTGCACGTTGTCATCTATTGTTTGTTTGTGTGCAGTCAGCGGTGTGGGAAGAGTTAGCGACAGAAAAAAGGGCCCTCAATGTACAGTGGGTTGGAAAATAAACAGAGAGATAGCGAAAGACACAGACAGATAGAGAGAGAGAGACAGACAGATAGACCGAGAAAGACAGACAGATAGAGAGAGAGAGAAAGACAGAGACTGACAGACAGAGAGAGAGAGAGAGACAGATAGAGACAGACAGACAGAGAGAGACAGACAGATAGAGAGAGATATATGTATGGACAGACAGATAGAGAGAGAAAGATATAGACAGGTAGAGAGAGATAGACAGGTGGAGAGAGAGAGAGAGAGACAGACAGGTAGAGAGAGAGAGAGAGACAGACAGATAGAGACAGACAGACAGATAAAGAGAGATATATGCATAGACAGACAGATAGAGAGAGAGAGAGACAGACAGACTGTCTGTGCTGGCCCAGCTGATCTTGGTTGCCACGGTAATCGTTGCTGACCCCCCCCCTCTGCCCCCCCCCCCGGTAACGGACTGGCACAG
Source organism: Acanthopagrus latus (assembly GCF_904848185.1). Taxonomy (NCBI): domain Eukaryota; kingdom Metazoa; phylum Chordata; class Actinopteri; order Spariformes; family Sparidae; genus Acanthopagrus; species Acanthopagrus latus. Next base: position 192,639 of record NC_051048.1, on the reverse strand, counting down.
CTGTTTCTCAGCCCTTTCAGCCTCACATGCAGGACATCAAACTGGTGCTATATTTTCAAAACCATACATGATAGCAGCAAATTTTTTTCACGGTCAAGCCAAACATGCCTTAAAGAGCAAGCTCACCAAGTTTCATGGTCCTTGTGTCAGAAATGTGGAAACGGGAGCGAGTTGGAAAAAGGGAGCAGTTTCGAAAATCCTCTTCCCGATTAACATTGGAGTAAATGGAGCCAGTGAGAGCTACTCTGGTCGGTCAGAGGCAGATAATTCAAAAACCGTAAATCCGACCGAAAAAGCGGACGCATTGTGAGAGAGAAGACAAGTGTGGCTACAACTCTGGAAAGTATCACTGTTTTTGAGCGTAATTTGTGGCCGGGATCGTTATCGAAAGAGAAAATTTCTGAGGCTTTTTTTGAGTCTCTCTCACTCTGTCAGTTGGTCTCCTGCACTCTGCTGCACGAACATTCCGCCATACACACTCATTGAAAACCCTGAATTTTCCCCAAATCACTCATCATCGTTAAAGGGTCACAGTTCAAAAACTATACATCGTAGGAAAAAAGTTCAAATACAACTTAAATAGACGAGACCTGTGCCTACGTTTTAAAGTTGGAATGGTGTTTCTAGGCGAAAGTATGCCCGAGCAGGAGATGTTTGAAAAACGTTGCAGATTTGCGACATTTTTGACCTCGTCCCATTCATTCCTTATGGGAAATTTTTCGCAGTTTTTCGCGTCTTACGACGCGAAAAATCAAAATTTTAAAAATCTGAATGATAGCATACCGAGTCAGATCGAGACGCACGTTTTGATATATTTTTTGTTTGGGTGCGACAAACGGTGCGGGACTAGTTAAGTGCCAAAAACGAGCGGGAGGATGAAAAATATTATTATTAAGAAGAGGCGCGAGCAATAGTAATAGTGGGCTGTGCTTCGCACAGCCCACTATGGACACCCTATAGCAGAGCTATAGAGGTGTCCATAGTGGGCTGGCGAGCACAGCCCACTAATAAGAAGAGGCGCGAGCAATAATAATAGTGGGCTGTGCTTCGCACAGCCCACTATGGACACCCTATAGCAGAGCTATAGAGGTGTCCATAGTGGGCTGGCGAGCACAGCCCACTAACTAGACAATTCCCCGCCGGGGAATCGCGAGAGTGGGCTGTGCGCTTTGCCCCGTGACGAGGAAACTATGAAAGCTAGAGCAAAAGTTGAATTCCACGTTGATAATTTGGACTTGTATCTACATTTTAAAGTTCGAATGGTGTTCCTAGGTCAATGTATGCCAGAGAGAGAGAGAGAGAGAGAGAGAGAGGCAGACAGACAGATAGACAGATAGAGAGAGAGAGAGAGAGAGAGACAGAGACAGACAGACAGATAGAGAGAGAGAGAGAGAGAGAGATATGTATAGACAGACAGATAGAGAGAGAGACAGATAGATAGAGAGAGAGAGAGAGACAGACAGACAGAAAGAGACAGACAGACAGAGAGAGAGAAACACACCGATATAGAGAGAGAGAGAGATAGAGATAGAGAGATAGACAGATAGAGAGAGACAGATAGAAAGATAGAGAGAGAGAGAGACAGAGAGACAGAGAGAGACAAATAGAGAGAGAGACAGACAGACAGATAGAGATATATGTATAGACAGACAGATAGTGAGAGAGAGATAGAAAGATAGAGAGAGAGAGACAGAGAGAGAGAAGGACAGACAGAGAGAGAGAGAGAGAGAGAGAGAGAGACAGATAGATAGAGAGACAGAGGCAGACAGACAGAGAGAGAGAGAGAAAGACAGAGAGATAGAGAGACAGGGAGAGACAGAGACAGAGACAGACAGATAGAGAGAGAGAGAGACAGAAAGATAGAGAGAGAGAGGCAGACAGATACAGACAGACAGAGACAGACAGATAGAGAGAGAGAGAGACAGACAGATAGAGACAGACAGATAGAGAGAGATAGAGAGAGACAGATAGAGAGAGACAGACAGTCAGATAGAGAGAGAGAGAGACAGACAGATAGAGACAGACAGATAAAGAGAGATATATGCATAGACAGACAGATAGAGAGAGAGAGACAGACAGACTGTCTCTGCTTGCCCAGCTGATCTCGGTTGCCACGGTGATCGTGCTGACCCCCCCCCCGCTAACGGACTGGGGACAGCTGTTTTCTCAGCCCTTTCAGCCTCACATGCAGGACGTCAAACTGGTGCTATATATTCAAAACCATACATGATAGCACCACAATTTTTTCACGATCAAGCCAGAAATGCCTTAAAGAACACACTCACCAAGTTTCGTGGTCCTCGTGTCCGAAATGTGGTAACACGAGCGAGTTGAAAAAGGGTGCAGTTTCGAAAATCCTCTTCGCGATTAACATTGGAGTGAATGGAGGAAGTGAGAGCTACTCTGGTCGGTCAGAGGCAGGGAATTCAAAAACCGTAAATCCGACCGAAAAAGCGGACACATTATGAGAGAGAAGACAAGTGTGGCTAAAACTCTGGAAAATATCACTGTTTTTGAGCATAATTTGTGGCCGGGATCGTCACGGAAAGAGAAAATTTCTGAGGTTTTTTTTGAGGCTCTCTCACTCTGTCAGTTGGTCTCCTGCACTCTGCTGCGCGAACATTCCGCCATACACACTCATTGAAAACCCTGAATTTTCCCGAAATCACTCATCGTCGTTAAAGGGTCAGAGTTCAAAAACTATACATCGTAGGAAAAAAGTTCAAATACAACTTAAATAGACGAGACCTGTGCCTACGTTTTAAAGTTGGAATGGTGTTTCTAGGCGAACGTATGCCAGAGCAGGAGATGTTTGAAAAACGTTGCAGATTTGCGACATTTTTGACCTCGTCCCATTCATTCCTTATGGGAAATTTTTCGCAGTTTTTCGCGTCTCACGACGCGAAAAATTCGGATTTCAAAAATCTGAATGATAGCATACCGAGTCAGATCGGACCGCACGTTTTGATGTATTGTTTGTTTGTGTGCACTCAATGGTGTGGGACGAGTTAGCGACCGAAAAAATGGCTCTCACTGTACAGTGGATTGTAAAATAAACACTAGACAATTCCCCGCCGGGGAATCGCGAGAGTGGGCTGTGCTCTTTGCCCCATGACGAAAAAGCAAACATGGTATCAGCAAAATTTCTCCACCATCAAGCGGGAATGGCCTTAAATAACACAGTCACCAAGTTTTGTGGTCCCACTTTGAGAAATGTGGCAATAGGAGCGAGTTAGAGAAGGGTGCAGTTTTGCAAATCCTCTTCCTGATTTACAATGGAGTTAATGGGACAGTTGAGAGCTACTCTTGTTGGTTAGGGGCAGATAATTCAAAAACCGTGAATCCCACCGAGAAAATAGACACATTGGGAGAAAGAAGACAAGTGTGGCAACAACTCTGGAAAATTTCACTGTTTTTGAGTGAAATTTGTGGCTGGGAGCATCATCTAAAGAGAAAATTTCCCTTACCATCTTGCAAGGGCCAGCATTCAAAAACTACACAGTGTAAGAAAAAAGTTGAAGACACCTCTAATAAACAGGATTTGTGCCGACATTTTAAAGTTTGAATGGTGTTTCTAGGTGAATGTATGCCAGAGCAGGAGATGTTTGAAAAACGTTGCAGATTTGCGACATTTTTACAACGTCCCATTCATTCCTTATGGGAAATGTTTGGCAGTTTTTCGCGTTTTACGTCGCGAAAAATTTATATTCTTAAAAACTGAATGATAGCATACCGAGTCAGATCGAACCGCACGTTTTGACATATTGTTTGTTTGTGTGCGCTCAACGGTGTGGGACGAGTTAGCGACAGAAAAAAGAGCTCTCATTGTAAAGTGGATTGCAAAATAAACACTAGACAATTCCCCGCCGGGGAATCGCGAGAGTGGGCTGTGCGCTTTGCCCCGTGACGAAAAAACTACGAAAGCTAAGGCAAAAGTATGACATCATGTTGATCATTTGGAGTTTTATCTACATTTTATAGTTTGAATGGTGTGTCTAGGTCATCATATGCCAGAGCAAGAGATGTTTGAAAAATGTTGAAGATTTCCGACTTTTTTAACCCCGTCCCATTCATTCCTTATGGGAAATGTTTTCGCAGTTTTTCGCGTCTTACGACGCGAAAAAGTTGACATTCTGAAAAACTGAATGATAGCATACCGAGTCAGATCGAGCTGCACGTTGTCATCTATTGTTTGTTTGTATGCAGTCAGCGGTGTGGGAAGAGTTAGCGACAGAAAAAGGGCCCTCAATGTACAGTGGGTTGGAAAATAAATACAGAGATAGAGAAAGAGACAGACAGATAGACCGAGAAAGACAGACAGATAGAGAGAGAGAGAAAGACAGAGACAGACAGTCAGAGAGACAGAGAGAGAGAGACAGACAGATAGAGACTGACAGACAGAGAGAGAGAGAGAGAGAGAGAGAGAGAGAGACAGAGAGAGACAGAGATAGAGAGAGATATATGTATAGACAGACAGATAGAGAGAGAGAGAGAGAGAGAGAGAGACAGGCAGAGAGAGAGAGAGAGACAGACAGATAGAGAGAGAGAGAGACAGACAAATAAAGAGAGAGAGAGAGAGAGAGAAAGACAGGCAGATAGAGACAGACAGATAGATAGAGAGAGAGAGAGAGAGAGAGAGAGAGACAAAGACAGAGACAGAGAAAGATAGAGAGAGAGAGACAGACAGACAGACAGAGAGAGAGACAGACAAATAAAGAGAGAGAGAGAGAGAGAGAAAGACAGGCAGATAGAGACAGACAGACAGAGAGAGAGAGAGAGAGAGAGAGAGAGACAAAGACAGAGACAGAGAAAGATAGAGAGAGAGAGACAGACAGACAGACAGAGAGAGAGACAGACAGACAGACAGATAGAGAAAGACAGATAGAGAGAGAGAGAGATAGACAGGTAGAGAGAGAGAGAGAGAGACAGGTAGAGAGAGAGAGAGAGAGACAGACAGATAGAGACAGACAGACAGATAAAGAGGGTCAGAGTTCAAAAACGATACGACAGTCTGTCTGTCTCTCTCTGCTGGCCCAGCTGATCTTGGTTGCCACGGTGATCGTTGCTCGCCCCCCCCCCCCCCCCTGCCCCCCGGTAACGGACTGGCACAGCTGTTTCTCAGCCCTTTCAGCCTCACATGCAGGACGTCAAACCGGTGCCATATCTTCAAAACCGTACATGATAGCAGCAAGATTTTTTCACGGTCAAGCCAGAAATGCCTTAAAGAACAAGCTCACCAAGTTTCGTGGTCCTTGTGTCAGAAATGTGGTAACGGGAGCGATCTCAAAAAGGGTGCAGTTTCGAAAAACCTCTTCCCGATTAACATTGGAGTAAATGGAGCCAGTGAGAGCTCCTCTGGTCGGTCAGAGGCAGATGATTCAAAAACCGTAAATCCGACCGAAAAAGCGGACACACTGTGAGAGAGAAGACAAGTGTGGCTACAACTCTGGAAAATATCACTGTTTTTGAGCGTAATTTGTGGCCGGGATCGTCACGGAAAGAGAAAATTTCTGAGGTTTTTTTTGAGGCTCTCTCACTCTGTCAGTTGGTCTCCTGCACTCTGCTGCGCGAACATTCCGCCATACACACTCATTGAAAACCCTGAATTTTCCCCAAATCACTCATCATGGTTAAAGGGTCACAGTTCAAAAACTATACATCGTAGGAAAAAAGTTCAAATACAACTTAAATAGACGAGACCTGTGCCTACGTTTTAAAGTTGGAATGGTGTTTCTAGGCGAAAGTATGCCCGAGCAGGAGATGTTTGAAAAACGTTGCAGATTTGCGACATTTTTGACCTCGTCCCATTCATTCCTTATGGGAAATTTTTCGCAGTTTTTCGCGTCTTACGACGCGAAAAATTCGTATTTCAAAAATCTGAATGATAGCATACCGAGTCAGATCGAGACGCACGTTTTGATATATTTTTTGTTTGGGTGCGACAAACGGTGCGAGACAAGTTAACTGCCAAAAAATCACGGGAGGATGAAAAATAATAATAATAACTAGACAATTCCCCGCCGGGGAATCGCGAGAGTGGGCTGTGCGCTTTGCCCCGTGACGAAGAAACTATGAAAGCTAGAGCAAAAGTTGAATTCCACGTTGATAATTTGGACTTGTATCTACATTTTAAAGTTCGAATGGTGTTCCTAGGTCAATGTATGCCAGACAGAGAGAGAGAGAGAGAGAGAGAGAGGCAGACAGACAGATAGACAGATAGAGAGAGAGAGAGAGACAGAGACAGAGACAGACAGACAGATAGAGATAGAGAGAGAGAGAGAGAGAGAGATATGTATAGACAGACAGATAGAGAGAGAGAGACAGATAGATAGATAGAGAGAGACAGACAGACAGAGACAGACAGACAGAGAGAGAGAAACAGACCGATATAGAGAGAGAGAGAGATAGAGAGAGAGAGATAGACAGATAGAGAGAGATATATGTATAGACAGACAGATAGAGAGAGAGAGATAGAAAGAGAGAGAGAGAGAGAGACAGAGAGAGAGAAGGACAGACAGAGAGAGAGAGAGAGAGAGAGACAGATAGATAGAGAGACAGAGGCAGACAGACAGAGCGAGAGAGAGAGAGAGAAAGACAGAGAGATAGAGAGACAGGGAGAGACAGAGACAGACAGATAGAGAGAGAGAGACAGAAAGATAGAGAGAGAGAGGCAGACAGATACAGACAGACAGAGACAGACAGATAGAGAGAGAGAGACAGACAGACAGATAGAGAGAGACAGATAGAGAGAGACAGACAGTCAGATAGAGAGAGAGAAACAGACAGATAGAGACAGACAGATAAAGAGAGATATATGCATAGACAGACAGATAGAGAGAGAGAGAGACAGACAGACTGTCTGTGCTTGCCCAGCTGATCTCGGTTGCCACGGTGATCGTGCTGACCCCCCGCCCCCGCTAACGGACTGGGGACAGCTGTTTTCTCAGCCCTTTCAGCCTCACATGCAGGACGTCAAACTGGTGCTATATATTCAAAACCATACATGATACTACCAAAATTTTTTCACGATCAAGCCAGAAATGCCTTAAAGAACACGCTCACCAAGTTTCGTGGTCCTCGTGTCCGAAATGTGGTAACACGAGCGAGTTGAAAAAGGGTGCAGTTTCGAAAATCCTCTTCGCGATTAACATTGGAGTGAATGGAGGAAGTGAGAGCTACTCTGGTCGGTCAGAGGCAGATAATTCAAAAACCGTAAATCCCACCGAAAAAGCGGACACATTGTGAGAGAGAAGACAAGTGTGGCTAAAACTCTGGAAAATATCACTGTTTTTGAGCATAATTTGTGGCCGGGATCGTCACGGAAAGAGAAAATTTCTGAGTGTTTTTTTGAGGCTCTCTCACTCTGTCAGTTGGTCTCCTGCACTCTGCTGCGCGAACATTCCGCCATACACACTCATTGAAAACCCTGAATTTTCCCCAAATCACTCATCATCGTTAAAGGGTCAGAGTTCAAAAACTATACATCGTAGGAAAAAAGTTCAAATACAACTTAAATAGTCGAGACTTGTGCCTACGTTTTAAAGTTGGAATGGTGTTTCTAGGCGCACGTATGCCAGAGCAGGAGATGTTTTAATAACGTTGCAGATTTGCGACGTTTTTGACCCCGTCCCATTCATTCCTTATGGGAAATTTTTCGCAGTTTTTCGCGTCTTACGACGCGAAAAATTCGAATTTCAAAAATCTGAATGATAGCATACCGAGTCAGATCGAGACGCACGTTTTGATATATTTTTTGTTTGGGTGCGACAAACGGTGCGAGACAAGTTAACTGCCAAAAAATCACGGGAGGAAGAATAATAACTAGACAATTCCCCGCCGGGGAATCGCGAGAGTGGGCTGTGCGCTTTGCCCCGGGTCAAAAAAACTATGAAAGCTAAGGCAAAAGTATGACATCACGTTGATAATTTGGAGTTTTATCTACATTTGGTAGTTCGAATGGTGTGTCTAGGTCAACGTATGCCAGAGCAGGAGATTTGCGACTTTTTTGACTTCGTCCCATTCATTCCTTATGGGAAATGTTTTGCAGTTTTTCGCGTCTTGCGACGCGAAAAAATTGACATTCTGAAAAACTACATGATAGCATACCAAGTCAGATCGAGCTGCACGTTGTGATCTATTGTTTGTTTGTATGCAGTCAGCGGTGTGGGAAGAGTTAGCGACAGAAAAAGGGCCCTCAATGTACAGTGGGTTGGAAAATAAACACAGAGATAGAGAAAGAGACAGACAGATAGACCGAGAAAGACAGACAGATAGAGAGAGAGAGAAAGACAGAGACAGAAAGACAGAGAGAAAGAGAGAGAGAGAGACAGACAGACAGATAGAGAAAGATATATGTATGGACAGACAGATAGAGAGAGAGAGATAGGCAGGTAGAGAGAGAGAGAGAGAGACAGGTAGAGAGAGAGAGAGAGAGAGACAGGTAGAGAGAGAGAGAGAGACAGACATGTAGAGAGAGAGAGAGACAGGTAGAGAGAGAGAGAGAGACAGACAGGTAGAGAGAGAGAGAGATAGACAGATAGAGAGAGAGAGAGAGACAGACAAATAAAGAGAGAGAGAGAGAGAGAGAGAGAGAAAGACAGGCAGAGAGAGACAGACAGATAGACAGAGACAGACAGAGAGAGAGAGAGAGAGAGAGAGACAGACAAATAAAGAGAGAGAGAGAGAAAGACAGGCAGATAGAGACAGACAGATAGACAAAGACAGAGACAGAGAATGAAAGAGAGAGAGAGAGAGAGAGAGACACAGACAGAGAGACAGACAGATAGAGAGAGAGAGAGATAGACAGGAAGAGAGAGAGAGAGATAGACAGGTAGAGAGAGAGAGAGATAGACAGGTAGAGAGAGAGAGAGATAGACAGGTAGAGAGAGAGAGAGAGAGAGAGAGAGACAGATAGAGACAGACAGACAGATAAAGAGAGATATATGCATAGACAGACAGATAGAGAGAGAGAGACAGACAGACTGTCTGTGCTGGCCCAGCTGATCTTGGTTGCCACGGTGATCGTTGCTGACCCCCCCCCCCTGCCCCCCGGTAACGGACTGGCACAGCTGTTTCTCAGCCCTTTCAGCCTCACATGCAGGACGTCAAACCGGTGCCGTATCTTCAAAACCGTACATGATAGCAGCAAAATTTTTTCACGGTCAAACCAGAAATGCCTTAAAGAACAAGCTCACCAAGTTTCGTGGTCCTTGTGTCAGAAATGTGGTAACGGGAGCGATCTCAAAAAGGGTGCAGTTTCGAAAAACCTCTTCCCGATTAACATTGGAGTAAATGGAGCCAGTGAGAGCTCCTCTGGTCGGTCAGAGGCAGATGATTCAAAAACCGTAAATCCGACCGAAAAAGTGGACACATTGTGAGAGAGAAGACAAGTGTGGCTACAACTCTGGAAAATATCACTGTTTTTGAGCGTAATTTGTGGCCGGGATCGTCACGGAAAGAGAAGATTTCTGAGGTTTTTTTTGAGTCTCTCTCACTCTGTCAGTTGGTCTCCTGCACTCTGCTGCGCGAACATTCCGCCATACACACTCATTGAAAACCCTGAATTTTCCCCAAATCACTCATCATCGTTAAAGGGTCAGAGTTCAAAAACGATACATCGTAGGAAAAAAGTTCAAATACAACTTAAATAGACGAGACCTGTGCCTACGTTTTAAAGTTGGAATGGCGTTTCTAGGCGAAAGTATGCCCGAGCAGGAGATGTTTGAAAAACGTTGCAGATTTGCGATGTTTTTCACCCCATCCCATTCATTCCTTATGGGAAATTTTTCGCAGTTTTTCGCGTCTTACGACGCGAAAAATCAAAATTTTAAAAATCTGAATGATAGCATACCGAGTCAGATCGAGACGCACGTTTTGATATATTTTTTGTTTGGGTGCGACAAACGGTGCGAGACAAGTTAACTGCCAAAAAATCACGGGAGGATGAAAAATAATAATAAGAAGAGGCGCGAGCAATAATAATAGTGGGCTGTGCTCCGCACAGCCCACTATGGACACCCTATAGCAGAGCTATAGAGGTGTCCATAGTGGGCTGGCGAGCACAGCCCACTAATAAAAAGACGCGCGAGCAATAACAATAGTGGGCTGTGCTTCGCACAGCCCACTATGGACACCCTATAGCAGAGCTATAGAGGTGTCCATAGTGGGCTGGCGAGCACAGCCCACTAATAAGAAGAGGCGCGAGCAATAGTAATAGTGGGCTGTGCTTCGCACAGCCCACTATGGACACCCTATAGCAGAGCTATAGAGGTGTCCATAGTGGGCTGGCGAGCACAGCCCACTAATAAGAAGAGGCGCGAGCAATAATAATAGTGGGCTGTGCTCTGCACAGCCCACTATGGACACCCTATAGCAGAGCTATAGAGGTGTCCATAGTGGGCTGGCGAGCACAGCCCACTAATAACTAGAAAAAATTGTATTTCCTGCGAAAATACAGTGTGAATGCTGAAGGCCGAAGGGAAATCTGCTGAATGTAGTGCTGAAAAGATGAAGAAGCTGAAAAGCTGGAAAAGTTGAAAAGTTAAAGGCAGAAAGAGCTTAAAAAGTTGAACCAATTGATAGCTGAACAGTTTCTGTAGCGGAACATGAAGCAGAATGTATAAAAAAGCTGCAAAGGCACAAAGATGAATATTTTTAACAGATGTAAAGGCAGAAAAGCTGAGGACGGCGGAAAGAGCAGAATGGTTGAAGGAGTTGAAAAGGCGGAAAGATGAATATCAGTGTCAAGCCTTTTAATGTTTTTGTGCAGATTCCCCGTTTGAAAGGGACCTGATTAGTCTACCCCGAGATGATGAACTGGATTTCACTCAATAACCACAAACTTCTTTTCCATTTTTCCTCCTTTTATTTTGGCAGTTCCATTTTCATTTCTTCAGCCACTTCTTTAAAAGGTATTTGGATTGTGTGGATTTTAGCAGTTTGGTATCTTAGCAGTTTGGTATTTTAGCAGTTTGGTATTTTAGCAGGTGAAAAACCTTCAAACCACAAAAGAAGAAAATATACAAATTACTGTGATTGAATATAATAAATAGAAAATTACACATCTGTACATTCCATGAAAATAAATAATATACACCACTGTTACTTTTTTTCTTTAGCTTAATATCATGTGGATCTTTAACTGCTTTTTAACACATTTTATCATATTTATTAAGCCATTTTTAACCCAGTTTTTATATATTTTTCTATAGTATTTATCGTATTTTAACCATTTTTATAGTACACACATTATACAAACATTTTCTCATAACTATTTTACAATGTGTCTAGAGTGCAATTATTTAAACATTTTACCACAATTATTTTCCCAGTACTAAAGTGAAATTATTCAAACCAGCACCATACATAATGTTAAACGCATTAGAAATAAGTTCACATTATCTTCACCATGATTTATACCACACACAAGCAGGACACACTTCACCTGAATAACAAACACTACCGTCACCCATTAAAGGGTTAAATAGAGTCTCTCACTGCCGACCGTGCGGCTAAAGCTAAGCTAACGTTATCTGCATTAGCGGCAGATTACGTCTCTTTCCATTCATCCAGAGCTCAGTTCCTTACCGGCTGCCAATCGGGTGCTGTAGACCATCAGTCCTGCATGCCTTAAGTGGCAATTCGTGGCACAGTCTCGACTTACTACTGCTCAAGTTTGTGACAGCAAGCCATCTTCTGTTGCTTCCCGCTTCCAGTGCTGTGTGCCCTCTTAAAAGCCCCGGGTGGGACTCGGCAGGCACATCGGTTCCGCCCATTTTCAGTCCCGTGCGCTTTTACAATTTCTCGTGATATTTTTCTCATTCCAGTTTTCCGGTTTGACTTGACACCTCCCACTTGACCTTCCAATGGAAACACTTGGAAGATCGCCACTTTGAAGTCAAACTTTGACCTTTAGGTTTGAACTTTGTCTCCGGATGCACCGCTGTCCATTTGGTCTTCTACTGGAAGTAAGACAACCAGCCGCCTAACATCCCTGTGAACAATTGTGGCTTGGATCCTCTCCTTAACCTGAGTGGAATTCTTCACCTTTCCTTTCAAAACTTTTGTCATAGGAATGGAGTAGCTTGGAAAGATCCGTACATTAACGTCTCTCACGATGCCTTTGTGGTCGGGGTTGGTACTGACCACTCTGCCCAGCTTGAATTGCCCTCTCAGTGCATTTTGATCACTTAGCCACACAATGTCTCCAACAGTGACATTTCGCTGAGTGGTGTGCCACTTGCTCCTTATAAACAAGTTAGGACCAGCAAGTTGGCTCCAGTTCTTCCAAAACTTGTTAACTTCTGTCTACATTGCTCTAAGTCTTTTATAAGGGTAGCTGGAAAAATCAAAAGATTTAATGTCTCCGCACTGAGATGCTCGGCCAAGCAGAAGGGTATTTGGAGTAATGTACTGAATACAGTCTTCTCGGCTTTGTATCCTCGATTGGACATTCATTTGACAGGTTGGCTGCTATGTAAAGAGCTGTTTGAAACTCACTATAACTGAGTGGTGATTCTTTTCCAAGACTTTGGAGTGCTTTCTTTACAACACGCACTGCAGCTTCTGCAGCACCATTCCTGTGTGGAGAATCAGCAGGATGGATTTTCCATGTCCACTCCGTTCCGTTTTTTGCTGCGTTCTCCTCAAGGGCTGTTCGGTCCAGGTTGTCCAAAAATGCATATAGTTCTGCCAAAACTGGTTTTGCGCCAATGAAATTGGTACCTGGATCCGACCAGATCTTCCTGGGGTGCCCACGGATTGCAGTGAACTTTTGATAAGCCATCAGAAACCCTTCACTGGATAAGCTGTTGACCAACTCTGTATGGATAGCTCTGCTGGCCATACAACAGAAGACAACTCCCCAGACTTTGAGTTTTACCCTCTTTTTGACGTCATCACCTACATGGTAGGGTCCAAAGAGGTCTACTGTTGTAAATTCGAAGGGAGCAGCAGGTTCAGTTCTTTCAGGCGGCAGATCACTCATTATTTGTTGACATTTCTTTGCTTTTGCCTTCTTGCAAATCACGCAGTGATCAACAACTCTTTGAGCAATTCGCCTTCCTTTTATGACCCAAGCCTTCCTTCTCATTTTAAGCAAGGTCCCAGCCACTCCATCATGACCCTCCTTGTGAGCCTCCCGAGCTAGCAGCATAGACACCCAGGCATCGGCGGGCAGGATGGGAACAGCAAGTTTATCCTCCTCAAAGCTCTGTACTCTGCCACCACAGACCATCAGCCCTGAATCCTGGTCTTTATAGGCCACCAGTCGGTCTGTTGTGGTGCTTGGGAAGGTTGTGCCCATTTGCGCAGCACAAAAAATATCTCTCAGAGCATTTTCTCGTTCTCTCACTGTAATGACTCCTGTCAAAGAGATCGCCTCCCACTTTGGATTGCTTAGGGCTTTATTCTTTCCAAGAAACCTCTTTGCTGCTCTCCAAATCCATGCGACTGTCTTGATCAGTCGAGTTAGAACACTGAACCACTTGACATCAACAAGGTTCAGAATAGCTGACCCTGCAGGTGGTCTCCTTGGATTCGTTGGTTCTGGTTCTTGTTCCACTGTTTTGGCTTTTGTTAATGCTGCAGCGAAAGCTTTCTTCTGTAACTTGTTGATGTTCTCTCTGGCGGTGGCAGCCAATTCTTTCGCCGATTTTATTGGCCACTCACTCACAGGCAATACCAGGAACTTCGGTCCATTTTGCCACTCCGAGTCCTGACTCAGGTATTGAGGGCTGGCACCTCTGGTGATCATATCAGCGATATTGTGAGAACCAGGAATCCACCACCAGTCCTGAATGCTTGTGCTGGTTTGGATCTCTCCAATCCGATTGGCGAAGAACGTCTGAAAGCCGTAGCTTTCTCGCTGAATTGCTCCAAGGATGATTTGGCTATCCACAAAATGATACCACTTTTCCACTTGAATTTGACTGTGCAATTCGAAGTACTTCCTTAAGCGTGAGGCGAACACTGCTCCACACATCTCTGCTTTAACAGCATCTCCTCTGTGTCCAAGGGAGTTAACTTGGCCTTGGATTCCAGAAGTCTGACAATTTGGCCGTGGTCCGTAACCCATCTCAGATACAGGTAGGTGTGCTCGCTTCCATCAGAAAAGGTGATTGCCAAGGGTTTAGGTTTAGTTGTGGGACAAGAGGGAGTCAGAGCCCTGACAAACTTGACTTTCCCAAGCTGTGCATACTCTTCAAAGAGCCATCTGAGAGTGCCATGTCCCATGTGTCTCTGACTAAACTGCTTCCCTCTTTTGCCTCTTGGAAAGCTCTGCGTACCAGAATCGCTCCCTTCTGCTTAATTGGAGTCACTATGCCGATGGGGTCATATAGCCCTGCTACTTGGCTGAGAAGCTCTCTTCTTGTTAGAGGATCTGGTGTCTGGGTTTTGATTTGCTCTGGGAGAAGGTCCTGACCTAGCCGCATTTTCCCCTTTCTTTTGGAGAAATTGATTCCCACCATAACATGGAGCATGTCTTCCTCAACAATGTAGCCCAGTCCAAGTGCCTTGTTGTCATCATCATGCATTTGGTTTGGTAGGTCACTTTGGTAGTCACCTCCTGCTTTGGTAGACTTAGTTCTAGCATGTCTTGCTTCAGTCCGACTCTCCTTTCTACTCGGCTCTTCGTCCCTCAGTTGCTCGAGCTGTTCGTATATGCTTTCCTGCTCTTTGAGAAATGACAACAGACTGTCAAACCGTTTCTCTAGTGCCACAGGATTCTTCTTGTCAGCTACATAAACCAGCCATTCTTTTTTGAGGGTTTCTGGAAGCTTGGTTTCAATCGATTTTGTCATCAGTGGATTTTTAATAGCGCCTGTGTCTCCAAGATCACTCAAGTCCTGAAGTGCCTTTTCCACAGCTTGAATTAACTCCACTATGTTACGTGGCTGGTATGCTTTGACAGGTGGGATTCTCTGAAGCTCCTCCACTATTTCGATAGCGATAGTTGTTCGATTTCCAAATCGGTTCTCTAGAACCTGGAAGATATCCTCTGCAGTGTTATAACTTGTGAGACGGAGGTCTCGTCTAATTTTATCCTCCAAACTGTCCAGCAATTGAGCCTTCTTCACCTCACTTGACCCAGTGGGCTCACCTTGCTTCTGCAGTGCTTCCCAATCCTTCTTCCATCTGTGAAAGTCGCGCTTGTTTCCTGTAAACTTAGGAAGGGCTGTAGGTTTCAGTCTGATGGCTGGCGAAGGATAACTGAAAGCATTCCCTGTCAGTATTAATCCTTCAGTGTCCTTCTTTATTCTTGCCTGTATGAAGTTGGCCTTCCTGGCAACCAGCTTGGGGACGAGAAGCTCAAGTGTTTTTAGACGTTCTTGGAAGCTCTCCTGCTCATCCAGAGGAACCCAACGTTTCCAACGACTGTACGTTTCCTTTGCAGTCTCCATCAACTTTTGCAGGTGGTTGAGCATGAATTCATATGCCTCTTGATTGCTATTCGACGGGGAAGTGTCAGCAGCAAGTTCACATGTTCCATCTGCTGTCTGCAGTGAGGTGGATAACTCAGCCTTTCCAAATTTTCCCCATAGAGTATCCTGAATGAGCCCTTTGACCTCTTTTAGTTTCTGCTCGCACTCCTTTGCAGTCTTTGCCAGGTCGGCTTTTTGCTGTTCAGTTAACACAGCTTCCTCATCTGTGTCCAGCTCTGCCTCCAGCTCTGCAATGAGCCCAGCCTCCACATCGTCATTTGCTTCCATGACTCTTTCGGCCTCCTGCATGAGTTTGTTGAAATTGTTCCTGAGCTCCTCCTCAAGCATTTCCTTATGGTTCCGAATGATGCTGTTGACAAGGTGAGAAAATGCTCGCTTAGCTGTTGTCCTCTCCACCTTGAGCTGCTCAGCTGAATTCCCAATAACTTCATCAGCCATGATTTATTCTTACTTTTCTTCTCCAGGTTTCCAGATCTCCTGGTCCCAGTGGTTTTTCACTGTCAAGCCTTTTAATGTTTTTGTGCAGATTCCCCGCTTGAAAGGGACCTGATTAGTCTACCCCGAGATGATGAACTGGATTTCACTCAATAACCACAAACTTCTTTTCCATTTTTCCTCCTTTTATTTTGGCAGTTCCATTTTCATTTCTTCAGCCACTTTTTTAAAAGCTATTTAGATTGTGTGGATTTTAGCAGTTTGGTATCTTAGCAGTTTGGTATTTTAGCAGTTTGGTATTTTAGCAGGTGAAAAACCTTCAAACCACAAAAGAAGAAAATATACAAATTACTGTGATTGAATATAATAAATAGAAAATTACACATCTGTACATTCCATGAAAATAAATAATATACACCACTGTTACTTTTTTTCTTTAGCTTAATATCATGTGGATCTTTAACTGCTTTTTAACACATTTTATCATATTTATTAAGCCATTTTTAACCCAGTTTTTATATATTTTTCTATAGTATTTATCGTATTTTAACCATTTTTATAGTACACACATTATACAAACATTTTCTCATAACTATTTTACAATGTGTCTAGAGTGCAATTATTTAAACATTTTACCACAATTATTTTCCAGCTGCTCTCCAATCAAGTGATTGTGTCACTCACTCTAGCTGACGCAATACACACGCATTCTACAGATACACAAAATGTCCCCATAAGAATGAATGGGAAAATGCCTCCCAAACTCCTGCGATTTTACAAAAAACCGTAACTGTTAGGGCCAAAATATCTATATGGTGAGTGAGGGGAGACATAGCCGAACTCGGTGATCTTGTTTTTATTTCTGGAAAGTGAGAAATGAGGGCACAAATGCGAGAGACAAATCAGGTACCGTCTGCTGTCTTCCAGAAATTTAGGCTCAAAATTAACATTGCGGCTTATGGGGCGGCTTAGTGACTTCTTGTCACTCCAGGGCTTCCACATCCAAAACTGTAAGTCGTACATCTGAAATGAGACCATCATCTGAAAGCCAACAAGATTTCCTACATTTCTATGTATACATTGTCCATGTTGAGTGAAAGGTTTTGGATCTAAATCAAGCTGAAGAGAATTTTTTTTCTCACTTTTGGAGCTGCTCTACACTCTGGGGTGCAGCAGTTGATGATGTCACGCACTCTAGCTCATGCAATACACACCCATTATAAAGTCAGAAGACAGGCTAAAAGTTCTTCAAACTAAAACTGTGATTAATCCAAAATCGTACAATATCTTTAAAAACTGAATACAAGCCCAGTAGTTCAAGGTTTTGTGACTCTTTTAAAGTTGGAATGGTGTCTCTAGCTCAAAGCATGAGGGAGAAGAAGAGGTTGAAAGTCGAGGATTTTTGAAGAGGATTTGAAGCTTTTCCCATTTGCTGCAATGTTACATTTTTTTCATGAAAAGCTGAATTTATGAAAAAGCTGAACGTATGCTGAAGATAGAAAAAAGAAAAATAGAAGCAGTAATGTCCTTAAAAAGCTGCACATTTTGATACTTGAATGGTTTCTGTAGCACAAAAACTGTAGGAGAAGAAGCGTGTCGAAAAACGTACGGAATCATGAAAAACTTTAATAAATTCCAGAAGAACACTAGAAAAATTTGTATTCCCTACGAAAATACAGTGTGAATGCTGAAGGCTGAAATACTCTTGGAAATCTGCTGAAAGTCCTGGTGAAATGTTGAAAAAGCTGAAAAGCCAGAAAAGTTGCAAAGTTAAAGGCCGAAAGAGGTTAAAAAGTTGAACATATTGATAGTTGAACAGTTCATAGCTGAACAGGAAGCGGAATGGTTGAAGGAGTTGAAATGGCAGAAAAATGAATATTTTAAGAAGATGAATAGACAGGAAAGTTGAAGAGGGCTGAAAGATTTTAAGAAGTGAAACATTTTCATAGCTGAACATGAAGTTGAATGTTTGAAGGATTTGAAAAGGCAGGAAGATAAATATCTGAAGAGGTTGAAAAGCTCTAGCTTAAGAGGGCAGAACGAGCTTAAAAATGTGAAAAAAGACTGAAAAGGCCAAAAAGTTGTAGAGTAAGACGGTAGAAAGAGCTTAAAAAGGTGAGAAAGGGTTGAAAAGGTGAAAGGATAAAGGAATAAAGAGCTTAAAATGGTTGCACACATGCTGGAGAAGGAGCAGAGCCAAAGATAAAAATGTCCCCATAAGGATGAATGGGAAAACACCTGACAAACCCCTGTGGTTTTTGAAAAAACTGTAATGGTTGTGGCCAAAATATGTATATGTTATGAGGCTGGAATGGTGTCTCTAGCTCAAACTGTGAAGGACAGGAAGAGGTGTAAAGTCGATGAGTTTGGAAGAGGATTTGAAGATTTTCCCATTTACTTCAGTGTTAAATTTTGATCAGAAAAAGCCGAATTTCTAAAGAAGTTGAAAAGTTAAAAAGCTAAAAAGGACAAGATTGAAATAGCTTAAAAAGTCGAACATTTTAATAGTTGAATGGTTTCTATAGCTTATGGTATGCTGAAGTTATAGCAGAATGAAATTTGAAAAAATTCCCATAAGGATGAATGGGAAAAGTCCTCCCAAACCCCTGCGATTTTAGAAAAAACTGTAATGTTTAGGGCAAAAATATCTATATGGTGAGCGAGTAGAGACCTGGCCGAACTCGGTCATCTGGTTTTTATTTCTGGAAAGTGAGAAATGAGGGCACAGGAGTGAGAGAGAGAACAGGTACCGTCTGCTCTTCACCAGAAATTTCGGCTCAAAATTAACATTGCGGCTTATGGGAGAGCTGTTTCACTTCTTGTTGCTCTCGGGCTTCTAAATCCAAAACCGTAAGTCCCCCATCTGAAATAAGACCATCAGCTGAAAGCCAACAAGATTTCCTACATTTCTATGCATATATTGCCTATATCAAGTAAAAGATGTGGGAACCAAATCAAGCTAAAGAGATTTTTTTTCCCGTTTTTGGTGCTGCTCTACACTCTGGGCTGTGGCAGTTGATGATGTCACGCACTCTAGCCGACGCAATACGCACCCATTATAAAATCAGAAGAGGAGCTAAAACGGCTCAAAACTAAAACTGCGATGATTTCAAAACCATACAAGATTTTAAAAAACTGAATACACCGGTAATAGTTCAAGGTCTTGTGAGTGTTTTAAAGTTTGAATGGTGTCTCTAGCTTAAAGTATGAGGGAGAAGAAGAGGTTGAAAGGCGATGAGTTTTGAAGAGGATTTGAAGCTTTTCCCATTTGCGGCAATGTTACATTTTTTTGGGAAAAATCTAATTTTCTGAAAAAGTTGAAAAGTTGAAAATTACAAGGCTGAAAGAGCTTAAAAAGCTGAACGTTTTAATAGTTGAACGGTTTCAATAGCTGAACGTATGCTGAAGTTATAGCTGAATGAAATTTGAAAAAATCCCCATAAGGATGAATGGGCAAAATTTTGCATAAAAAGCTGAATATTTCCAAAAGTATAAAAGGTAGAAAAAAGAAAAATACAAGCAGTAATGTCCTTAAAAAGCTGCACATTTTGATACTTGAATGGTTTCTATAGCACTAAATTTGTAGGAGGAGAAAGGTGCTGAAAAACGTACGGAATCAGGAATAACTAGAACTAGAAAAATTTGTATTTCCTACGAAAATACAGTGTGAATGCTGAAGGCTGAAACGCTCTCGGAAATCTGCTGAATGTATTGCCAAAAGTTGGAAAAAAAAAGTTGAACATATTGATAGTTGTACAGTTCCATAGGTAAACAGGAAGCAGAATGGTTGAAGGAGTTGAAATGGCAGAAAGATGAATATTTTAAGAAGATGAAGAGACAGAAAAGTTGAAGAGGGCTGAAAGAGTTTAAAAAGTGTAACATTTTCATAGCTGAATATGAAGTTGAAAGTTTGAAGGAGTTCAAAAGGCAGGAAGATGAATATCTGAAAAGGTTAAAAAGCTGTAGCGTAAGAGGGCTGAACAAGCTTTGAAAGGTGAAAAAATACTGGAAAGGCAGAAAAGTTGTAGAGTAAGAGGGCAGAAAGAGCTTAAAATGGCTGCACACGTGCTGGAGCAGCAGCAGAGCTGAAGATGACGATGTTCCCATGAGAATGAATGGGCAAACGCCGGCCAAATTGTGATGAATAACAGGAGAGAGTTTTCTGAACATGGTGATGTCCTTTAAATTTCTGTAAAGAATATTTTAAAAAGATGAAAAAGGCAGAAAGAAAAAACAAACGGAAAAAAAACGGTGGAAAATTAAAGCAAGAAATTGCTTGAAAAGGTGAAAAAAGACTGAAAAGGTAGAAAGTTTAAGGCAGAAAGAGTTAAAAATGTGAAAAAAGTCTGAAAAGGTGGAAAATTAAAGCAAGAACAAGTCTAAAAAGGTGAGAAAAGTCAGAAAAAGGAGAAAAGGGGTGAAAAAAGTCTGAAAAGGTAGAAAGTTAAAAGAAGAAAGAGATTAAAAAGGTGAAAAAAGACTGAAACGGTGGAAAATTAAAGCAAGAAGGGTGAAGGGTGGTAAGGATGAATGGGAAAACGCCTCCCAAACGCCTCCGATTTGAAAGAAAACTGTAATGGTTGTAGCTGAAATATCTATATGGTGAGTGAGAGGAGGAGTTGCTGAACGCGGTCATGTTGTTTTTATTTCTGGAAAGTGAGAAATGAAGGCACAGAAGCGAGAGAGAGAAAAGGTACCGTCTGCTCTTCAGCAGAAATTTTGGCTCAAAATTAACATTGCGGCTTATGGAGGAACTGTTGGACTTCTTGTCACTCTCGGGCTTCTAGATCCAAAACCGTAAGTCCCACATCTGAAATAAGACCATCAGATGAAAGCCCACAAGATTTCCTACATTTCTATGCATATATTGTCTATGTCAAGTAAAAGATGTGGGAACCAAATCGAGCTGAAGAGAATTTTTCTCCCTTTTTTCCCAGCTGTTCTACACTCTGGGCTGCGGCAGTTGGTGCGCGCTCACTCTAGCTGACGCAATACACACCCATTATAAAATGAGAAGAGGAGCTAAAAATCCTTCAAACTCAAACTGCGATGATTTCAAAACCATACAAGATTTTAAAAAACTGAAGACAGTGCAAATAGTTCAAGGCGTTGTGAGTATTTTAAAGTTTGAATGGTGTCTCTAGCTCAAGGTATGAGGAAGAAGAAGAGGTTGAAAGTCGAGGAGTTTTGAAGAGGATTTGAAGCTTTTCCCATTTGCGGCAATGTTAAATTTTTTTTAAACAAAGCTTAATATTTGAAAAAGTTGAAAGGTTGAAAAGTTGAAAAGCACAAGATTGAAAGAGCTTAAAAAGCTGAACATTTTCATGTTTGAATGGTTTCTATAGCTGAAGGTATGCTGAAGTTATAGCAGAATGAAATTTGAAAAAATCCCCATAAGGATGAATGGGAAAAATTTAGCAGAAAAAGCTGAATATTAGCAAAAGTATAAAAGGTAGAAAAAAGAAAAATAGACGCCATCATGTCCTAAAAAAGCTGAACATTTTGATGGTTGAATGGTTTCTGTAGCACAAAGTTTGTAGAAGGAGAAGCGAGCCAAAAAACGTACGGAAGAATAATAATAAATTCCAGAAGAACAATAGTGTGAATGCTGACTCAGCATTCACACTAACTAGAAAAATTGTATTTCCTGCGAAAATACAGTGTGAATGCTGAAGGCTGAAACGCTCTTGGAAATCTGCTGAACGTCCTGGCGAAATGTTGAAAAAGTCGAAAAGCCGGAAAAGTTGCAAAGTTAAAGGCCGAAAGAGCTTAAAAAGTTGAACATATTGATAGTTGAACAGTTCCATAGCTGCACAGGAAGAGGAATGGTTGAAGCAGTTGAAATTACAGAAAGATGAATATTTTAAGAAGATGAAGAGACAGGAAGGTTGAAGAGGGCTGAAAGAGTTTAAAAAGTGTAACAATTTCATAGCTGAACATGAAGTTGAATGTTTGAAGGTGTTGAAAAGGCAGGAAGATGAATATCTGAAAAGTTTGAAAAGCTGTAGCTTAAGAGGGCTGAACGAGCTTAAGAATGTGAAAAAAGATTGAAAAGGCCAAAAAGTTGCAGAGTAAGAGGGAAGAACGAGCTTAAAAAGGTGAGAAAGGGTTGAAAAGGTGAGAGGATAAAGGAAGAAAGAGCTTAAAATGGTTGCACACATGCTGGAGCAGGAGCAGAGCCAAAGATGAAAATGTCCCCATAAGGATGAATGGGAAAACGCCTGACAAACTCCTGCGATCTTTGAAAAAACTGTAATGGTTATGGTCAAAATATTTATTTAATGAGTAACAGGAGACATTGTTAAACGAAGTGATGTTGTTTATATTTCTGGAAAGAATATTTTAAAAAGATCAAAAGGCAGAAAGTCCAATATCTGAAGAGGTTGAAAAGCTGTATCTTAAGAGGGTAGAACGAGCTTAAAAAGGTGAAAAAAGACTGGAAAGGCAGAAAGATTGTAGAGTAAGAGGGCAGAAGGAGCCTAAAAAGGTGGAAAAAAGGTTGAAGAGGTGAAAGGATAAAGGCATAAAGAGCTTAAAATGTTTGCAGACATGCTGGAGCAGGAGCAGAGCCAAAGATGAAAATGTCGCCATAAGGATGAATGGGAAAACGCCTGACAAACTCCTGCGACTTTTGAAAAAAATGTAATGGTTATGGCCAAAATATTTATATATTATAAAGTTGGAATGGTGTCTCTAGCTCAAAGTAAGAAGGACAGGAAGAGGTGCAAAGTCGATGACTTTGGAAGAGGATTTGAAGATTTTCCCATTTACTTCAGTGTTAAATTTTGTTTAGAAAAAGCCGAATTTCTAAAGAAGTTGAAAAGTTAAAAAGCAAAAAAGTACAAGGTTGGAATAGCTTAAAAAGTTGAACATTTTAATAGCTGAATGGCTTCTTTAGCTTAAAGTATGCAGAAGTTATAGCAGGATGAAATTTGAAAAATTCCCCATAAGGATGAATGGGAAAACGCCTCCCAAACGCCTCCGATTTGAAAGAAAACTGTAATGGTTGTAGCTGAAATATCTATATGGTGAGTGAGAGGAGGAGTTGCTGAACGCGGTCATGTTGTTTTTATTTCTGGAAAGTGAGAAATGAAGGCACAGAAGCGAGAGAGAGAAAAGGTACCGTCTGCTCTTCAGCAGAAATTTTGGCTCAAAATTAACATTGCGGCTTATGGAGGAACTGTTGGACTTCTTGTCGCTCTCGGGCTTCTAGATCCAAGACCGTAAGTCCCACATCTGAAATAAGACCATCAGATGAAAGCCCACAAGATTTCCTACATTTCTATGCATATATTGTCTATGTCAAGTAAAAGATGTGGGAACCAAATCGAGCTGAAGAGAATTTTTCTCCCTTTTTTCCCAGCTGTTCTACACTCTGGGCTGCGGCAGTTGGTGCGCGCTCACTCTAGCTGACGCAATACACACCCATTATAAAATGAGAAGAGGAGCTAAAAATCCTTCAAACTCAAACTGCGATGATTTCAAAACCATACAAGATTTTAAAAAACTGAAGACAGTGCAAATAGTTCAAGGCGTTGTGAGTATTTTAAAGTTTGAATGGTGTCTCTAGCTCAAGGTATGAGGAAGAAGAAGAGGTTGAAAGTCGAGGAGTTTTGAAGAGGATTTGAAGCTTTTCCCATTTGCGGCAATGTTAAATTTTTTTTAAACAAAGCTTAATATTTGAAAAAGTTGAAAGGTTGAAAAGTTGAAAAGCACAAGATTGAAAGAGCTTAAAAAGCTGAACATTTTCATGTTTGAATGGTTTCTATAGCTGAAGGTATGCTGAAGTTATAGCAGAATGAAATTTGAAAAAATCCCCATAAGGATGAATGGGAAAAATTTAGCAGAAAAAGCTGAATATTAGCAAAAGTATAAAAGGTAGAAAAAAGAAAAATAGACGCCATCATGTCCTAAAAAAGCTGAACATTTTGATGGTTGAATGGTTTCTGTAGCACAAAGTTTGTAGAAGGAGAAGCGAGCCAAAAAACGTACGGAAGAATAATAATAAATTCCAGAAGAACAATAGTGTGAATGCTGACTCAGCATTCACACTAACTAGACAATTCCCCGCCGGGGAATCGCGAGAGTGGGCTGTGCGCTTTGCCCCGTGACGAAAAAACTACGAAAGCTAAGGCTAAAATATGATATCACGTTGATAATTTGGAGTTTTATCTACATTTTAAAGTTTGAATGGTGTGTCTAGGTCAACGTATGCCAGAGCAGGAGATGTTTGAAAAATGTTGAAGATTTGCGACTTTTTTTTACCTTGTCCCATTCATTCCTTATGGGAGATGTTTGGTAGTTTTTCGCGTCTTACGACGCGAAAAATTGATATTCTGGAAAACTGAATGATAGCATACCGAGTCAGATCGAGCTGCACGTTTTGATGTATTGTTTGTTTGTGTGTGCTCAACGGTGTGGGACGAGTTAGCGACAGAAAAACTGGCTCTCAATGTACAGTGGATTGTAAAATAAACAGACAGATAGAGACAGAGACAGACAGGTAGAAAGAGAGACAAACAGATAGATAAAGAGAAACAGAGACAGACAGAGAGAAAGACAGAGACAGACAGAGAGAGAGAGAGAGAGAGGCAGACAGACAGATACAGAGATATATATATATATAGAGAGAGACAGACAGATAGAGAGAGAGACAAACAGATAGAGAGAGAGAGACAGACAGATAGAGAGAGAGAGACAGACAGACAGACAGATAGAAAGAGAGAGAGAGAAAGAGACAGACAGGTAAAGAGAGACAGAGACAGACAGATAGAGAGAGATAGACAGACAGATAGAGAGAGAGAGAGACAGACAGACAGACAGACAGGTAGAAAGAGAGAGAGAGAGAGAGACAGACAGACAGACAGACAGACAGGTAGAAAGAGAGAGAGAGAGACAGACAGACAGACAGGTAGAAAGAGAGAGAGAGAGAGAGAGAGAGAGAGAGAGAGAGAGACAGAAAGACACAGACAGATAGAGAGAGAGAGACAGACTGTCTGTGCTGGCCCAGCTGATCTCGGCTGCCACGGTGATCGTTGCCGACCACCCCCGGTAACGGACAGGTGCAGCTAATTTCTCAGCCCTTTCAGCCTCACATGCAGGACGTCAAACCGGTGCCATATCTTCAAAACCGTACATGATAGCAGCAAAATTTTTTCACGATCAAGCCAGAAATGCCTTAAAGAACAAGCTCACCAAGTTTCATGGTTCTCGTGTCAGAAATGTGGTAACGGGAGCGAGTTGAAAAAGGGTGCAGTTTCG